>NC_069504.1:210973975-211203975 GCF_027579735.1 Bombina bombina | reverse complement strand
GGAAAAAGAATGCTGTGTGGCACTATGATTAAATCATTGTTTTTATGATCATATAATGCAGATACTATGTATTCTACACAGTGTATTTATATAAAATGTATGTTAAATATAAAGTACTTTTATGCAGAAACAAGACAAGGTAGTCTCAGCATTTCTGATGGAGTGCTGTTTTAAAATGTTCACAATGTGAAATAAACCTATGAAACAAATTATATCTTTTACTTGTGAGATCTAAAAGGACACAGTGGGTGAGATAACCGCATGCATACAGTGCATAAAAACACGCAGTTTGGGTTCTCCATTTTTAAAACTGATAGATTTTTGAGGTATGTAGTCATACAAGAAGGTCTTATAAATATAGGCTCTGTAGAATGTCTGTCAATATAAATGCTTAATTAGCATGAAGACATGTCTAGTGCAATAAATCATGTACTGCACTGATTGACGTGGGAAGATACACGGAGTTGCTACTGCTGAGACGACGTACCATTTTTCAGTTTTTGCAGCATTTTTAGATTTATTTACATGGTGAACTGTTGGTAACCTTGCTGGTGGGAGGGTTACATTCATTAAACCTCTTTTGATTGTGGATGTTTTGCTTTGGATGCATTGCAATCCATACACCAAAAAATTAGGTCTCGGTAAACCTCAGACTCGGTCAAGATCTGATCTTGACACCCTCACTTTTGGCCTTATGGTTGTTATTGTGCTTCAGTACTTTTGTGAAAAACTTAGAGGTTGTGTCAGTCAACATATGTCTCCCAATGATCACAGGATTTGATCTCAAATTCCCCCCAAAGGTTGAATGTGGTACCCTGAGCACTACCATATATAATTGAGTGCTTGCTCACTGGAGTATGTCAGATCTGGAATAGAACACAGAATGAGTTTGTATTATGTTTAGTGCACTCATGGTGCCTAATTTCTAGGTGCAGGAGTGTGTGAAATGTTTATACACATCAGTGTAGAGTAATTTTACTCTCTTGTCTCTCTAGAATAAATTAAGCATTGTGAGTGACCTATTCCCAGTAACTAGTATAAAGAAAACACTAATCTGTAACCATATTGAATAGAGCAGGAGCCTACCAATAACAGCTTAGAGAAGAGGCCATTGCAACCAGTCTGGGTATATGTTTTTTGACAGTGGCTTTAGGATTTTTTTATTTCCATATCTTTAAATTAACTTTTCTTCCTTAGAATTACATCAGTTTTAAAATTTGTAGATCCAGAGCGTGCTTGTTATAATGCACTTTGGTCTTTAAAAAAAAAAAAAAAATTTGTCACTTCTATGTCTTTTTAGTAAGATGTTTTTTGTCATTAGTAAAGCTCATCTCAAGCCAGCATTGCTATACTCCTTTCTCTTATAAGAAGCAACAGAGATAATAACCAGCAATTGCCAAAGTGCACAATATGCCATCGAAATGGCTGTCTGCTTAATTTTAAAGGTGTTCTACATAGCATTGAGTTAGGGCTAGGGTTAAGCCCTGCAGCCATTGACCACAAAAAAATGATAAAATATATATGGTGGGGAGAGTCCATGATCCATTACTCCTGGGAATTATTCTTCTCTACTACTAAGAGGAGACAGATTCCCAAATCCCAAGAGCCCTATAAAACCCATCACACATACCTCAGTGTTTGGCCTCCTAGTTGAAACTTTAGATTCACACATCTTATTTGGAGGCAGGTCAGCCTCCACCGCAGCAGATTCTAGCTTCAAGAATGAGGCTTCAGTTGACCAGATTTGCAAGGCAGCTACTCGGTCCTCTTTGCATACTTCTACCATTTTGATGTTTTTGCTTCTTCTAAAGCAGCCTTTGGTAGGAAGGTTCTTCAGGTAGCTGTCTCAGTTTTATTTCTTTCCTATGACATGGATAGTCCATTCCAATTACTAGTGGGTTATTCACTCCTGGCCAGCAGGAGGAGGCAAAGAGCACCCCAACAGAGCTGTTAAGTGTCACTTCCCTTACTCATAACCCCCAGTCATTCTCTTTGTCTCTGTCAATGGAGGACATGTGAAGTTGGTCTCTGAAGATATTTATTATTTATGGGTATTTATCCCCGCAAGCAAGGATTGGGGTTTCGCTGTGACCACGTCAATCTCTTGAGTAAGGGTAGTGGTAGCTTTTAGCAGTTAGGTGGGGATGTTTTTGCCTTGCTACCCCTGTTATAGAAAGCCTGAGTTGGTTACTCTGTTTCTTTTTCTACAGGTCTCTGATATGAGTATGTGACCTTTCACACCTTGTAAGCTGTCTTCCTGCCCAACAGCTGGATAGTATCTCAGGGTTACAAAATAGGATTCAAGACTTGTCCTCCCAGGGGCAGATTCATCCTCTCAGGATTATCTGCAGACCAGGTAAAAAGAGAGGCCTTCTTAAGCTGCGTTCAGAACCTTTCCTCCCTGGGAGTGATTGTTCCAGTTCCGGTAAGGGAACAGGGTCAAGGATTCTATTCAAATCTGTTTGTGGTTCCCAAAAAAGAGGGAACTTCTTTGTCCCATTTTAGACCTAAAAGGTCTCAACATATTTCTCAGGGTGCCGTCCTTCAAGATGGAAACCATTTGTTTAATTCTTTCTTTGGTACAAGAGGGTCAGTTCATGACGACCATAGACCTGAAGGACGCGTATTTTCATGTTCCCATTCACAGGGATCATCACCAGTTCCTGAGATTCGCTTTTCTAGACAAGCACTTTAAATTTTTTGCTCTTCCATTTGGCCTTGCCATAGCTCCCAGAATTTTCACAAAGATTCTGGGGGGGGGGCTCTTTTGGCAGTCGTTAGGTCTCAGGGAATTGCGATGGCTTCTTACCTGGCCGACATCTTGTTTCAGGCGTCATCTTTTCAACTAGCAAACTCTCATACAGAGATCTTGTTGTCTTTTCTACGTTGCCCCGGATGGAAAGTGATTCTGAAAAAGAGTTCCCTTGTTCCAGCTATAAGGGTGTGTTTCTTAGGGACCAACATAGATTCCCTATCCATGAAGATTTTTCTGACGGATGTCAGAAAATCCAAACTTCTCACTTCAGGTCTCTCTCTCCAGTCTACTGTTCATCCATCAGTGGCTCAGTGCATGGAGGTAATCGGTCTTATGGTTGCCTCCATGGACATTATTCCTTTTGCTCTATTCCATCTGAGATTTCTGCAACTATGCATGCTCAGTCAATATAATGGAGATCATTCAGATCTATCTCAGAGGATAGATCTGGATCCTCTAGCAAGAGACTCTCTCTCGTGGTGGTTTTCTCAGGATCATCTGTCTCAGGGCACATGCTTCCGGAGACCCTCCTTGGTGATTGTGACCATGGATGCCAGCTTGTTAGGCTGGGGAGCAGTCTGGGGCTCGTGAAAAAAGCTCAGGGCCTGTGGACTCGGGAGGAGTCCTCTCCCCCCATAAACATCTTGGAGTTGAGAGCGATCTTCAATGCCTTGATAGCCTGGTTTATCAGATTCCAGTCAGACAACATCACCTCAGTGGCTTACATCAACCACCAGGGAGTAACTCGGAGTTCCTTGGCCATGAAGGAGGTGACTCGGATTATACAGTGGGCGGAAGCTCACGATTGTCTCCTATCTGCCATCAACATTCAAGGAGTGGACAACTGGGAGGCGGATTTTCTCAGCAGACAAACCTTTCATCCCGGGGAGTGGGCTCTCCATCCGGAGGTGTTCACCAGGTTAACCCTCAAGTGGGGGTTGCTGGAGTTGGATCTGATGGCGTCTCATCAGAATGTCAAGCTTCCAAGGTACGGTTCAAGGTCAAGAGATCGTCAGGCCGCCCTGATAGATGCTCTGGTGGTTCCTTGGATTTCGGTCTAGCATACCGGTTTCCTGCTTTTGCTCTCCTTCCACGAGTCATTGCTCGTATCAATCAGGAGAGAGCATCGGTAATTCTAATAGCTCCTGCATGGCCTCGCAGAATCTGGTTTGCAGATCTGGTGAAGATGTCATCTCTTCCACCTTGGAGGTTACCTCTGAGGAAGGACCTTCTAACTCAGGGTTCTTTCCTCCATCCAAATCTAGATTATCTGAAGATGACTGCTTGGAGATTGAACGCTTAGTTTTGGCTAAGCATGGATTTTCTGAGTCAGTCATTGATACCATGCTCGTAAACCATGTTACTCGTAAAAATTTACCATAAGGTATGACGCTATGTTAATACCTATATTGGTGTGAATCGAAGGGCTTCTCTTGCAGTAAGGTCAGGATTCCTAGAATTTTGTCTTTTCTCCAGGAAGGTCTGGAGAAGGGTTTGTCAGTCAGTTCTCTGAAGGGTCAGATTTCTGCACTATATTCTTTTACATAAACATCTGGCGAATGTGCCAGATGTTCAATCTTTTTATCAGGCCCATGTTTAAACATGTTTCTCCTCCTTGGAGTTTGAACCTTGTTCTTAAAGTTTTGCAGCAGGCTCCGTTTGAGCCAATGCATTCTGTAGATATTAGGTTGTTATCTTGGAAATTTTTGTTCCTTATTGCTATTTCCTCTGCCCGCAGAGTTTCTGAACTCTCGGCTCTGCAGTGTGATTCCCCTTACCTTATTTTTCATGCGGATAAAGCGGTCCTTCATACTAAATTGGGGTTTCTCCATAAGGTGGTTTCAGATCGAAACATTAATCAGGAAATGGTTGTTCCTTCCTTTTTGTCCTAATCCTTCTCATAAGGAACGTGTCTTGCATAACTTGGATGTTGTGCATGCTCTAAAATTTTACCTACAGATTACTAAAGATTGTCGTCAGTCTTCTGCCCTGTTTGTTTGTTTCTCATTAAAGCATAAGGATCAGAAGGCCACTTCTTCTCTTTCCCTCAGGTTAAGAAGTATGCTTTGTTTTGCTTATAAGACTGCTGGTCAGCAGCCTCCTGAGAGAATTACAGCTCATTCCCCTAGGGCTATCTCTTCTTCTTGGGCTTTCAAAAATGAAGTTTCTGTGGAACAGATTTGCAAGGTGGCAACATGGTCCTCTCTGCATACTTTTTCCAAATTCTACAAATTTCTCCCAAAAGAAGCCTCGGCAGAGGCTTCTTTTGGGAGAAAGGTTCTTCAAGCGGTGGTGCCTTCTTTTTATGTCCTACCTCGCTGTTCATTCCGAGTCCTCTTGCTTGGGTATTGGTTCCCACTAGTAATTGGAATGACGTCGTAGACTCTCCATGCCATAGGAAAGAAAACAAAATTTATGCTTACCTGGTATAATTTCGTTCTTTCCGGGCATGGAGTCCACAGCCCCGCCTTCTTTTTTAATTATAATTCGTCAGTTTTTTTGAGTAAACCTCAGGCACCTTTTCACCCTTGTGTTTCTTCCTTTTTCTATTTCCCTTTGGTTGAATGACTGGGGGTTATGGGTAAGGGAAGTGACACTTAACAGCTCTGCTGGGGTGCTCTTTGCCTCCTCCTGCTGGCCAGGAGTGAATATCCCACTAGTAATTGGAATGACGTTGTGGACTCTCCATGTCCGGAAAGAAATTTATCAGGTAAGCATAATTTTTTTTTTTTTGCCAGTTTGATAACATTTTTATTGGGGTTGTGGATTTAATTTCTCAGTGAAAAATGTTTTTTTTTTTAAATCTCTCCCTTTTATGTTATTACTCGTGGACTCCATAGCTTGGGTATTAGTTCCCAGGAGTAATGAATCGTTTACTCTCACCACCTGTATGAAAGAAAACATAATTTGTTTACTTGATAAATTAATTTCTTTCATGGGTAGTGGTGAGAGTCCATGAGAACCCACCCTTATTTGTTTATTTTAGAGTTAATTTTAGCACATCATTTTTCCCTGCTGCTTTTTTATGGCTCTTTCCTTTTTATTCTTACCTCACTTTGCTTGACTATTCATTGGACTGAGGTATGTGTGAGGTGGGAATGGTTTTATAGGGCTCTCAGGGTTTGGGAATCTTTGCCTTCTCCTAGTGGTAGAGAAGAGCAATTCTCATGAGTGATCTCTCACCACCATGAAGGAAATGAAGTTCTCAAGTAAGCATAGATTGTTTTTTTTTTTTTGTGTGTGTTCTATAGCGGCACACTTATGTACTTGTTTGAGGTTCTTTTTGCAAAGTTTCAGCAAACAAGATGCAGGAAAAATACACCCAAAACACCAATCTGTTTGCTGAGAATTATGCGTATCCTTTAAGATATACAGATGCTTGTACACGACTGCTGATCTTTCCTCTCAGTACTTAAAGGGACAGTCAACACCAAAATTGATATTGTTTAAAAAGATAGATAACGCCTTTACTACCCATTCCCCAGCTTTGCACAACCAACATTGTTATATTATTATACTTTATAACATTTAAACCTCTAAATGTCTGCCTGTTTGTAAGCCACTACAGACAGCCTCTAATCACGTTTTTTTTTCTTTCTTTTTTTTTTTCTTTAAATACTTTTATTTTTTTGACATCTCATACAGCCGGACACAATTTGTCCAATAATGTTGATTCACATTTGAAATTAAGTTAACATAAATCAAAGTCCATGTGATAAAGGCGAGGAACTCCTTCCTTCATGAGCCTTTAGAGTCTTTTAGATCATGTAAGAGTTTTTCAAATAATTT
The DNA here is from genome assembly GCF_027579735.1 of Bombina bombina. NCBI lineage: Eukaryota > Metazoa > Chordata > Amphibia > Anura > Bombinatoridae > Bombina > Bombina bombina. Next base: position 211,197,431 of record NC_069504.1, on the reverse strand, counting down.
AAAAAGTGTAAGTCCAACCTCTGCCATGCCCTTTTTTTTTAAAAAAAAAACAAAAAAACTTGACCATAACCATAGACACTGCATCTTCATCGTGCAGGTCTCTGGATTAACATATCAAATAAGGACATCATAATCCTAACTTTCCTAAAACACATTTCCAAACTAAATCTAACATTCTAATTTAACTCATAAACCGAACCACACATAAGACATATAAATATATATAAATTCCTTACTAACTAGCTATCCCAAATGTCCCATTCTCCCCTTAGATTTGCTTCCAACATATAAATCGTATTTTTAAAGGGAGTTAAAAGTTGTCTCCTAATTGGTAATTTCAAACTCTCTAAAGTTTCCACTTGGTCAAGAAGCGTGGGGTTCTCAAGGTTATATAAGATATGGTATCTTGCTTCTCATACATGACATATTTCAATATCATATGTTTTAAAAAATGGTATGGATGGTGCACATTTATGCATCCATTTACAAAATAAACATTTTCTGGCCAACAATACAATAACAGTCAACAATTTCTGGTTACCTTTTACATCTGATTGCATATCTAAGAACAGTACATTAGACAACATGAAGAGAATGATTGGCCCAACATTTTGGATACCCAAAAAGAAACACAATTCCAGTACCTGCGAATTTTAGGGCAATACCACATGTGTAGAAAGTAGGGGTCTGGGAAAGATCACTTGCCACAGACTTTGGAGAAGTCCCTTCTCCACTTACTCAGTCTCTTAGGGGTAAGGTAGTCCTGATATATGATTCTAATCTGAGATTCCCTGAGGTCTGCCGCCAAGGTGGCAGCCCGAACAGCTTTTAAGCTAAGGTATACCGTATCTATTGAGTGGTGTAAGTTTATTCCACTTGTGTACTATTTCATGTTGGGATTTAGTATATCTGGACTGAATCAGTGAGACATATATTGGGGAGACGGCAAAGTTATTCATTTTGAATCTAGCTTGAGCCACATTCAGTGGTGTACCATTCCAAAATGTAGCATGCGTGTGTAAAATCTGATTTATATAGTGACGTAGCTGAAAGTAAGCAAATCTTTGATTTAGAGGGATTAAATATTTTCTACAAAGAGTGTCAAAGGGCATTACCGATTTTGTGGGAGTGTCCAGAAGTGCATTAATATCAGTAATACTCAAACGCTTCCAGCTACGAAAAACTGGGTATATCATACCTGGCACAAATCTAGGATTCCCACATATGGGTATGTGGCAAGATTGAGAGGGGTCTATCCCCAAATGTCTATTCAATAAACTCCATGCCCTCATAATATCTCGGAACATAGGATGGGTTTGTATATGGTGGGGCACCTCCGTAAGGGAGGCATGTGGCAGAAAAGGCAAAGAGATTTGTGGGAGAGAGGCTTTTTCCAGCTGTGCAGAGGAGAAGTGCTGTGTGCTTAGTTTCCAGTCCAAGGTGAATTTAGTCAGAGCTGCCCAATTGTAATATGTGATATTAGGGAGGCCTAAACCCCCTTTCATATAAGGTAAATATAACTTAGCTAGACTGTCGGTTTTCCCCTTTTCCACATAACCCTACGCTGTAGGGTTGATACATCTCCCTGTCTCAATAGGATGGGGAGCATTTGCATAGGATAAAGGAATTTGGGCAGCACATTCATTTTAATTATATGCACTCTTCCCATCAGGGAGAGGGGTAGATGTTTCCAACTGTTTAAGTCAGTTTTGATTTTTCGTATTATTGGCGTGAAGTTATGATCATACCACATGGCAGGATTAGCCGAGATATCGATCCCTAGATAGGACAGGTAGTTATCTACTGTATGAAAGGGAGAAGAAAATGATTTTCCATCATTCTTGCGTCGGAGCCACAGTATCTCTGATTTACCAATATTCACTTTATATCCAGAGAACTCTCCGAGCATATGAATGGCCTCTAAGATTTTGGGTACATAGATTTCAGGGTCTGAGACAAATAGAAGTATGTCATCAGCATTAGAGCGCAATGTGTAATTTATGGGACTTTATATCAATACCAGGAAATACATCTCTCAAGTAAACTGCTAGTGGTTCTAGGGCCAGATTGAATAGAAGCGGGGATAGGGGACACCCTTGCCGGATGCCCCTGTGTAGTGATACGGGGGGGAGTAAAGATTATTAATCAACAGGTACACAATGGGGTTACTGTATATGTTTTTAATAAGGTCAAGAAAGCAGCCACATATTCCAAAGCTCCCCATGGCAAAGAATGTGTTCCCATTCTACTCTAGCGAAGGCCTTCTCTGCATTCAAGGACAGCAGGAAGGCCTCCAGCAAATCCAAGCTGTTTACTCCTGTGTTTGCCACCCAATAATGGGAAACAGCATGAAGAACACGGCGAATGTTAGTTACCGAGGTACGACGGGCTGTAAAGCCAGTCTGATCAGTATGCAGGACCGTTTAAGACGATTAGCTAAGAGCTTCATTAGTAATTTATAGTCCGTGTTAAGGAGGGATATGGGCCTGTAGAATTCTGTCAATGTGAGGTCACGTTCCGGTTTATGAATAACTGAGATGTTAGCTGCTGAGAAATTTACGGAAGGTTGTTGCGAGTTAATAAAAAAATGATTAAATAAACAAGTTAGCGTGGGGGCAATTTGGTTAGGGAGCATATGGTAGAATTCTGTAGGGAGTCCATCAGGACCTGGTGCTTTCCCTAAGGCTAGGGATTTTATTGTAAACTGCAGTTCTTCAATTGTTATTGGGGCATTAAGTTTATCATTTTGGTCAGAAGATAGCCTGGGCAGGATGACTTTGTTCCAAAAGTTACTTTGTGCTTCTATATTTCTAATTTGTGCGGTGTATAGGTTTGTGTAGTACTCTGTAAATTCAGTCACTATGTCAGCTGTATTATGAGTCAAAGCGTCTCCTCTTTTTATCACTGGTATACCTCTATTAGCTTGTTTAATCTTGATTAGTGAGGCTAGGAATTTGCCTGTTCTGTTCCCGTGTCTTAAGAACCTACCCCGCTTCCTACTTTCCTGGTGTATGGTATTTTGAAGAAGAAACATGTCTTTCTTTTTTTCTTTTGAAAGTACTCCAGTCTATTAATTGTATTTGGGACTTGATGGTATGTCAGATTGGCATTTGCCACTGCATCATTATGTTTTTCCCTATTTTACTGCAGTCTTTTCTTTTTGGTAAGGTAGGCAATGATGTCTCCCCTAAGGACTGACTTAGCTGTTTCCCAGTAAAGTTCTGGGGTGTTTATATATGTTTATGTTATTAGATGCAAAGTCATCCCATTGTCTCATAAGATAGCTCCGGAAGTCTGGAGAGGTAAGTAAGTATGCGGGAAACCTAAATACTCTTTTATTGGTAGGATGAGGAACAGGAAACAGTCTCATAGAGACGGGGCCTGATCCGAAACAGTAATATTATGTTGGTGTCAGAAAGAGGTCAATACGGGAAAGTGTGCTATGCGCTCTAGAAGAGCATCTGTAGTCGTGCTCTGTAGGGTTTTGCTTTCTCCAAATATCCTGAACACCCAACGTGGAATATAGAGCATCAAACATCTTTTGTGAAAATGCGTTTAGGGTATGTGACTGTGGCGCTACATTGTGCCTCTCTGGATCCCTAAACCTATCTAGCGTTGTGTTAGGTGTCATGTTATAATCACCAGCAATGCTAAGTCTAGTGTCTAAAAAATGAACTAAGGACTGAATTAGTGTCCGCCAAAACCCTGGGCTACGCTGTTTGGGGCCATATACATTAAATATTGTATAACATTGGTCTTGCCAGTTAAGTTTGACTACAATGAACCTGTCATTTGGATCTATAATCTTATCTCCAATTTCACATTGTAAATCTCTATGTAGGAGCATTGCCACACCTCTACTGGAGTTGTTATACGGGGCACAAATAATCTCAGATATCCAGTTTGTTTTAAGTTTTACATGTTCAAGGGCATTAAGGTGAGTTTCTTGTAGCAGCATTATATCTGCATGGGATGTTTTAAGATAGGCTAAGGTTGTTTTTCATTTAATGGGTGAATTTATTCCACCCACGTTCCAAGATATGATCTTAACTGTCATTGAGATAACATTAACAAAAGATCATATGAGAATACAAGTATAGGGTGTTTGGGGGTGTTTTCTATGATCTTCCAGAAGAGGTGGGCATCTAGGAACATGCTATTTAATAACCGGTAGTCTCTCGCATTCAAACCACACACTAACCAAAACATTTTAATTAACATAAAACATGACAGGTTATACATAAATTATTATACAACCTGAAAGGGCCTTCATCCATCACTGTCCATCAAGTAAAGCTACTTTCAGCGTGTCCCCTAGTTGGGGTGCTGCATTGTGGGGGAATAAATGAGTGATCTCAAGTATCAACCAGGGGAGTCCTGTTGTTGCTCTGAGGAATGTGAAAGGGCACTTCTGTGTTGGTCCAGGAATAGCTGCGCTTCTTTAGGTGAGTTGATGAGTCGTGGACCCTGCAAGGTATGGATGCGCAGACGCGCCAGGTACAGCAACGTGGCTTGACGGTTCTCTTTGTGAAGTAAGGTACATAGTGGTGCAAATTATTTTTTCTTTTTTTTTCAGTATCTCTGAGGAGTAGTCCTGAAACAGATAGAGGCGTTTATCATAGATGAGCATTTGTAGTTTACGATAGGCCCGCAGGAGTTGTATTTTTGATTGAAAGTTCAGGTATTTGATCATGACCCCTCTTGGTGGGGCACCCTTTTCCGAGGATTGGGCCCTCCTCCAATTCTGTGCGCGCTCTCCGCTTTCATTGGTATAAATTTAGCTGGAACTTTTAGCAAATTAGGAAGGGAATGCTCTGCAAAATATAGCAGCTCAGAGGGACGAACTTTTTCAGGTAGGCCTACTAGCCTGACGTTATTCCTGCGAGAACGATTTTCCAGGTCTTCAAGTTTCTGGTGGAGCAAGATATTTTGTTGAATCAGATCTTTCAATTGGCTAGAAGCAGAGTTATGATTATCTTCCAGGTCAGATATGCATTGTTCCGCAACTGTCAGTCTGGAGTTGAACTGCTTTACTTCAGTTGTGAGGGTGTCGATACCTTTTTGTAGGTTGTCTACTTTGGACAACAGTAACGAATTTACCTGTTGCTCCACCGGCAGCAAAGGAGCCTCAGCCTGAGCATTGTCGGCTGCCGTAGATAGCGAACGAACTATAGGTTCAGGGGTTCCCTTCCCCCTTCTTTATTGCGGCTTATTTCTGTGTGACATCCTTTGTGAAGTTATGAACTTGTCCATTAGTGGTTACAGGCGTACATTGGACAGATATCCAAAGCCAGTCAATATAGTATTAGGTTTGCAAGAGCAGTGATGGGCATCCCCACCCCAACAGTTATTTGCAAAAGGCCTTGCACACAACACCGCTACTCCGCAGTTGCAATAAATTAGTTAGGTTCCAATCTGACCCCCTCTATGAAAAAAGAATTGTTTTCCCCTCCTTAGGGTTTTGGTTACAGGGATTTTACGGTGCTGGAATACAGGTAGGTAGTCCGAGTTAGTTCACTGCCTGTCAATTAGTGCAATACAGTATGGATATAGTTCAGTAGTACTCTTAGGTGACTTAGGTGATTACATAAAGAATATAAGTGCGTGTATTCCGTTAACCAGGTATTATCTGGCTTTTCCCTTTTGACCCAAGTGGTGCCCGCATAGTCCACTATGCTCTGGGCAAAGTGTCCGCTTATTTCTGAAGCGGTTCAGTACTCACAGGCAGTGTTGCGTCTATCAGCAGTCCCCTCTTCCGTGTGCTGTCACAGACTACTCCGAGATCCACTGGTATCCATTGCATACCCAGCAGCAGCGTGTGTGAAACGGCCCTTCCAAAATGGCGCCTGAGGCAATCCTGCCTCAATCTTGTTCAGACTCCCTGGGACAGGGTGATGAATCGGCCCTTCACGCTATGGCGAACGGCTGGGTTTTAAAGGCTTACCAGCAAGGTATGTGCGTGGGAGCGCGGGTTGAAAAGATTTTATCAGGTGTTTGAGCACTATGAACACGGAGCTCCGTGTCCCTGCTTTCACCTGCTTGCTCCGCCTCCCAGAAGTCTCCTATTACATGCTTTTTTTATTGGCTTTTCACAAGACTGCTAATCCATGTGGGTTATATAGATAACATTGTGCTCTCTCGCATGGAGTTGTGGCTGACACTGCACTAATTGGCTAAAATGCAAGCCAATAGATAATAAATAGCCATGTTATCACGGGCTGTCAAGAGACAAGGTAATCACAGAGGTTAAAAGTATATTAATATAAGTGTTGGTTATGCAAAACTGGGGAATGGGTAATAAAGGGACTATCTATCTTTTAAGCAATGAAAATTTGTGAGTTTACTGTCCCTTGAATCTAAAACAATGTGGGGGGCTATCTTAGAGCATTAAATGTGCCATTAAAGGGACGGTGTACTGTAAAATAGTTTTTCCCTTAATGTGTTTCCAATAACTTGTTATGCCAGCTGCAAAGCAGAAAATGTATGAGACATTTCTTATTTAGGTTTATTTGTGTATATGAGAGAGCTGATTTTGTTCTTCAAAACCATGATCCATTACAATAGATTGAGCTTGCAGGTGAAATCAGATCTCATTATTTTGTCACTTTATGTACTCGCACGTTTTCTTATCTGATATTTTTCTGTATACCAAAGCCTCTTCGAGAGAACAATGGAAAATTAACATTTTATTAGTTATCTCTTCTACACCCCACTGGTAATTTCTTTTGCTGGCTGTTTGCATAGCTTGTCAATAGCTTAAAAATTAAGCTAGGGTCTATTAGTGAAGTAGTGTGGTACTCAAGTTAAGGAGTTTATTCCACATATAGGAATAGTACAAGTCAACACAGCATTTATGAAATAGCAATTAAATAAATAAATACCTGAGCGATTGTAGTCAGAGCCAGCGGGTCAGGTCCTGGAGAGCGGTCGCAGTCTTCTATCTCAGTGTTTTCCAATAAATAGTATTATCTTTCAAAATCAGTCAGGGTTAGTCAGGAGTCACTGTCAGTAGTTGGCATGCACCAGTGGCCATGTAGGTTCTCATTTAGTATAAAAGGGGTATGCTGGAAGGGATGAAGGATTTTCGTTCTTGGGCGGTCAGATAAGTATAGCAAAAATGGTTCCCATTTACTTATGAATTGTCTTATTCTGTTATCATGATTACTTTGAACGTCAGCTTGCTCTATTAAGATTTGTTGATGTATCGAATTAGTCATTTTCTTAAAGGGGGGTTCTCTATGTTTGGTCCAGTATTGCAATATCAGTTTCCTTGCTATAAGTTCTACCATGTTCAGAAATCTGTAACGATTAGGGGATGGTGCGTTATTTTGAAGGAAGAATATATATTCTGCTGTTAGTTATTTGAGTTTTGAGTATTTTTGTTCAACAAAAGGTCACCTTGCCCCAAAATCTCTGCAGTTTAGGGCAATCCCATACCAGGTGTACCATATCTGGGTCAGGAGCTGAGCATTTAGTGCAGATGTTTTGTGCATTTGGGATCCATTTTGAGCGTAACATAGGAGTTATATATGCTTGATGCAAAATTTTGATTTAGGTTTCACGTAGGGTATGAAGATAAGGTGGCTTCTCTGGTTGCAGTTATGCTTTGCAATACGTGATCTGCTGTGATGTCAAGAGTGTGCTGATTTTGCCATTTAGTAAGAATATGTTGTATGGTTTGAGTTTCATGATGCGTTGCTATCAACCTTTATATGGACGATATAGAGTGTAAGCCCTGTGTAGCCAGGTTACATAAACTGTCTATGTTGGGTGTGTCGCGGAGTATTAGGTCCTCTTACCGTAAGGATTGAACATAGTGATGGCTTTGAATGTAGGCAAATTTGTGGGTACTAGGAAGGGTGTATTGCGTTTGGAGATCTGGGAAAGGTCGCAGCTGGCATGTGGTGGGATTAATTAATTGAGCCACTGATGAAAGGCCTTGATTCTCCCAGTGCTTAAAGGCAGTTGTGGTGTAAAGGCACTTTTCAGTGCGTTTTTTTTTTCCGAACACCTGCTTCTGCCAACTTTAGCCCCAAAACTGCCTAGTGCAGTTATTTTATTGAGAATAAAGATGCTTCCATCTTTATTTTTTAATGAACTACACTAGACAGTATTTTGGGGGCAATTAGGGCAGATTTATAAAATTAACCAGAGATCTGATCTCTGGTTAATTTTATAAGCGCTAATTGCTACTTCGAGCTTGCGGTAGCAATAACCAGCCACTTGTAATTATTTAGCGCTCCACTTGTAATCTAGCCCTCAGTCAGGTAAAATGGATCATTGGAAACAAATTAATGTTTAGAGTGTGCAGCCAATGCTTCTAACAGGAACGGAAATGCTCACAGCAAACCAGATGTTAATTTACCTTTATATGCGGCTGATATATTATTCTATAGCAACACAACAAATATTTCTTGTAATTACAAGGTGTTTACTGTTCCTTTTAAATTATGTATTTTTGTATATACTGTATAAAATAGGCAGTTTAATATCCTTGTAATGTTTGTTTTCTACATAATTCTTAAATCAAATTAGTTTTTTTTGTTTTTTATATTTTTAATTTTATATCCACACAATAAGTATACAATACATTGATAAGGATTAAGAAAAGGAAGGTCCAATTCAAAAACAGTAAATATTTTTTTTTTTTTTTTTAAAATAAGATTTTCAACTTGAATAGAATATACCCCAACTCTGTTGGTTATGCAAAACTAGTGAATGTGTAATAAAGGGATTATCTATCTTTTAAAACAATAAAAATTCTGGTGTAGACTGTCCCTTTAATGAAACCAGTTTTGGAAGATACATTTTTCTTCACTAAAGTCTGTTATTTTTTTATTTTTTATTCCTAGAACATTTGTAATGCTGTAATAATCATTATCCTTGTTAATATATTTTTTTTTTTGAGTGGAGGGTTTTATGTTAAAACTATTGTGTACCAATAAAACTGATCTATATTGTTATTTATTTGCAATTGAACATGATTGTTTGACCAAATATATTCTTCTGTGTTTAAATCTAGGTACATGTATAGGGTGAAAGAATGATGCATTATTTTGTACATTGGCCATATTTTTCTTTAATCATTTCTATTTGTCCTGTAACAAACTACTATTAAAATCTTTATTGTTAAAACATATTCTGTGTCTGTGAGTAATTATAATTATCTTCCAATATGATACCAGGTGCCAAACAATTTAAAGATTACATTATAAAGGGTATTACATCTTTTCTAACAGACGGCGAGAGTACACAATCCATTACTCCTGTGAATTACTCTTCCTGGCCACTAGGAGGAGGCAAAGATTTCCAAATCCCAAGAGCTATATAAAACCCCTCCTACCTTACTGGTAATTAGTCCTTGTCTTTGCCTCCACTGGAGGAAGGTCAAGAATGAAGGTGCTTTTCTTCAATGACTCAGTTCTCAGACTGTTTTGAGGACAATTTCCCCTTAGAGGGCTGCTGTTAGATTGAGGGATATATTGGGAGTATGCGGTAGTGGCTATCACAGGGACCTGTCCTTAGTCTCCTCCTTTTGGGTCGTCAGTATACTCCTATTCCATATCCTCTGGTGTTATGTTTCAGCACTGGTTTGGCTATCTAGTGGATCCCAGTTACAAGATGTCTAGTAGTTTGGTGCCTATGGGTAAGTATTTTTTTTATTTAGGGGCACTTATTTAGCCAGTTGGGCTATATAGTTTGTCCACTGTTGTACTCTGTAGCCTGGCAACAGTATTAAATTATGCATTTTATGTATTTGTTTACTATGGTTCCATTTTTATTTGTAAGTCTCTATTCTCCTTTAAATTTTTTCATGCGTGTTGTGTACGTCAGGTTTGCGCGTCAGCTGTCAGGATAGCGCACATTGGCCGATTGGTTTAGTGTACATTAGGCGATTGGGATAGCACACTTTTCTCTCTAAAAGTAGTAAGAGTCCATGATCCTTACACTTGGGAATTCAACACCAGTAGGAGGCATAGACACCCTACCAGAGCTTAATATATATCCCTCCTACTTCCCCTTCCTCCCCAGTAGTGAGTACAAGCATTGGGATCCCTCAGGCTGTCAGTTACAGCAGCAGGATTGGTGTGAATATTTCTCAAGTATGTACTTATTCCAGTAGTGCTGGACCTAACAGATGGGTGCACAAGGGACTTAATAAGTCTTGGGGCCATATTTATAAGTGCTTGGACAACTTTGCAAGTGTGTGGTGCATACTTTTGAGGTTTGAGGGGCACTTTCTTTTTTATTTATGTAGTCTCCATTTCTCTATCGTTTACTCTGTGCTCCACTGCTAAAACGGAGCATGGAGTAACCGATGGAGACTATATAACACTTAGACCGGCATTGGCTAGCCTGCATCGTCATCAAGCATAGTCAGAGGGTAGGGGGGGTGGCCTGTCCGTTTTGGTGCATCTGAGCGCACTTTAGTGCGGGTCCTGTCTTTCTTTTTTCTGGAAACGTAGTGCATGGCAGTACATGTTGCACACAGACTCAGTTGGTTAACAATCCTGCAAGTTGTATATGGTGTATCGTTTGGAGGGGGTGAGACGCTCTACCGGAGCTGGGCTAATAATTTAGTACGGTTATACTAATAATTCAGCAATTTTTGGGAACATTTTTTATCATAATTTGATATTAGTGGAATTTTACCACAATAATCATACATATTAATCACCATATTACATAATATATTGCTTTTATTTATAGGTTTTTTTATTTTTATAAATCTATATTGGGGTTATTTTACAATGGAGCAGACTGTACCAGCTACTGCTTTGTCAGGGGATATACAAATGGACATATTTATTCCTACAAATAAATGTCTTTTGTGCAAGGAAGTTATTGTATGCCCTCCTGCACAATTGTGTCATGCATTTTTAACTGTGGTTTTAGAGACTCATTCTTCTTCTCCCAAACTCCCTCCTTATAGCAACTGTTCAAGCTAGTCAGGAAACCTTTTTCAGAGGGATTTAAGGCGGCTTTAACTGTGGCAGTTTCTAAGGCTCTGGAGTCTTTACCACCTCCAAGTAAGCGCAAGAGAAAAATTAAACATTGCCCACCAGTTCTAAATATGTTAGTCCATCTGTGGGTTTTGATGTAGAGGGGTTATCTTCTGTGTCAGAAGTTGAGGTATCTACTTAGAATTCTTCCACTGACTCTGACAGAGAACCAGAGGAGATGACTTTTCAGTTTAAGATGGAACATTTGTGTTATCTCTTAAATGAGGTTTTGAAGACTTTAGGAGTACAGGATTCTAGACCGCAAGAGGATAAACCTGTTCATAAATTATACTTCATTTTCAAACCTAGGTTATGTTCACCTGACACATTCCCGGTTCCTTCCTTGATTACTGATATCATTAATTAGAAATGGGAGAAACCTAGGTGTTCCATTTACTCCATCAGCAAATTTTAAGAACCTTTCTTTCATGTAATTAGCAAGAGTCCATGAGCTAGTGACGTATGGGATATACATTCCTACCAGGAGGGGCAAAGTTTCCCAAACCTTAAAATGCCTATAAATACACCCCTCACCACACCCACAATTCAGTTTTACAAACTTTGCCTCCGATGGAGGTGGTGAAGTAAGTTTGTGCTAGATTCTACGTTGATATGCGCTCCGCAGCAAGTTGGAGCCCGGTTTTCCTCTCAGCGTTCAGTGAATGTCAGAGGGATGTGAGGAGAGTATTGCCTATTTGAATGCAGTGATCTCCTTCTACGGGGTCTATTTCATAGGTTCTCTGTTATCGGTCGTAGAGATTCATCTCTTACCTCCCTTTTCAGATCGATGATATACTCTTATATATACCATTACCTCTGCTGATTCTCGTTTCAGTACTGGTTTGGCTTTCTACAAACATGTAGATGAGTGTCCTGGGGTAAGTAAATCTTATTTTCTGTGACACTCTAAGCTATGGTTGGGCACTTTGTTTATAAAGTTCTAAATATATGTATTCAAACATTTATTTGCCTTGACTCAGAATGTTCAACATTCCTTATTTTTCAGACAGTCAGTTTCATATTTGGGATAAATGCATTTGTTTCAATCATTTTTTCTTACCTTAAAAAATTTGACTTTTTCCCTGTGGGCTGTTAGGCTCGCGGGGGCAGAAAATGCTTCATTTTATTGCGTCATTCTTGGCGCGGACTTTTTTGGCGCAAAATTTTTTTTCTGTTTCCGGCGTCATACGTGTCGCCGGAAGTTGCGTCATTTTTTGACGTTTTTTTTGCGTCAAAGATGTCGGCGTTCCGGATGTGGCGTCATTTTTGGCGCCATAAGCATTTAGGCGCCAAATAATGTGGGCGTCTTTTTTGGCGCTAAAAAATATGGGCGTCATTTTTGTCTCCACATTATTTAAGTCTCATTATTTTTTGCTTCTGGTTGCTAGAAGCTTGTTCACTGGCATTTTTTTCCCATTCCTGAAACTGTCATTTAAGGAATTTGATCAATTTTGCTTTATATGTTGTTTTTTTCTTTTACATATTGCAAGATGTTCCACGTTGCAACTGAGTCAGAAGATACTTCAGGAAAATCACTGCCCAGTGCTGGAGCTACCAAGCTAAGTGTATCTGCTATAAACTTTTGGTATCTGTTTCTCCAGCTGTTGTTTGTATTGCATGTCATGTCAAACTTATTAATGCAGATAAAATTTCCTTTAGTACTGTTACATTACCTGTTGCTGTTCCGTCAACATCTAATTTTCAGAGTGTTCCTGATAACATGAGATTTTATTTTTTTTAAATCCATTAAGAAGGCTATGTCTGTTATTTCTCCTTCTAGTATACATAAAAGTCTTTTAAAACTTCTCTTTTTTCAGATGAATTTTTAAATGAACATCATCATTCTGATACTGATAATGGTTCTTCTGGTTCAGAGGTTTCTGTCTCAGAGGTTGATGCTGATAAATCTTTGTATTTGTTCAAGATGGAATTTATTCGTTCTTTACTTAAAGAAGTATTATTTGCGTTAGAAATAGAGGATTCTGGTCCTCTTGATACTAAATGTAAACGTTTAAATAAGGTTTTAAATCTCCTGTAGTTATTCCAGAAGTGTTTAATCTCCCTGATGCTATTTCTGAAGTAATTTCCAGGGAATGGAATAATTTGGGTAATTTATTTACTCCTTCTAGACGTTTAAGCAATTATATCCTGTGCCATCTGACAGATTAGAGTTTTTTTGGGACAAAAATCCCTAAGGTTATGGGGCTGTCTCTACTCCTGCTAATGTACTATTATTCCTACGGCAGATAGTACTTCATTTTAAGGATCCTTTAGATAGGAAAATTGAATCTTTTCTAAGAAAAGCTTACTTATGTTCATGTAATCTTCTTAGACCTGCTATATTGTTAGCGGATGTTGCTGCAGCTTCAACTTTTTGGTTAGAAGCTTTAGCGCAACAAGTAACAGATCATAATTTTATAGCATTATTATTATTCTATAACATGCTAATAATTTTATTGGTGATACCATCTTTTGATATCATTAGAGTTGATATCAGGTATATGTCTCTAGCTATTTTAGCTAGAAAAGCTTTATGGATTAAACTTGGAATGCTGATATGTCTTCTAAGTTAACTTTGCTTTCCCTTTCTTTCCAGGGTAAATAATCATTTTCGTTCCTTTCCTCGCAACAAGGAACAAAAGCCTGATCCTTCATCCTCAGGAGCGGTATCAGTTTGGAAACTATTTCCAGTTTGGAATATATCCAAGCCTTATAGAAACCTATAGCCAGCTCCTAAGTACCTATGAAGGTGCGGCCTTTATTCCAGCTCAGCTGGTATGGGGCAGATTACGTTTTCTTCAAAGAAATTTGGATCAATTCCGTTCTCAATTTCTGGTTTCAGAACATTGTTTCAGAAAGGTACAGAATTGGCTTCAAGTTAAGGCCTCCTGCTAAGAGATTTTTTTCTTTCCCGTGTCCCAGGTAACACAGCAAAGGCTCAGCATTTCTGAAATGTGTTTCAGATCTAGAGTTGGCTGGAGTGATTATGCCAGTTCCAGTTCTGGAACAGGGGCTGGGGTTTTATTTTATCTCTTCATTGTACCAAAGAAGGTCAATTCCTTCAGACCAGTTCCGGATCTATCATTATTGAATCGTTATGTTAGGATACCAACATTCAAGATGGTTACTGTAGGACTATCCTGCCTTTTGTTTAGCAAGGGCATTATATGTCTACAATAGATTTACAGGATGTGTATCTGCATATTCCGATTCATCCAGATCACTTTTAGTGTCTGAGATTCTCTTTTTAGACAAGCATTACCAGTTTTGTGGCTCTACCGTTTGGCCTAGCCTCAGTTCCAAGAATTTTTTTCAAAGGTTCTCGGTGCCCTTCTTTCTGTAATCAGAGAACAGGGTTTTGGTATTTCCTTATTTGGACGATATCTTGGTACTTGCTCAGTCTTCTCATTTTCGAAGAATCTCATACGAATCGACTTGTGTTGTTTCTTCAAGTTCATGGTTGGAGGATCAATTTACCATTCAGTTCATTGATTCCTCAGACAAGGGTAACCTTTTTAGGTTTCTAGATAGATTCAGTGTCTATGACTCTGTCCTTGTCAGACAAGAGAAGTTTTTAACATTGATATCAGCTTGTCAAAACCTTCAGTCACAATCATTCCCTTTGGTAGCCTTATGCATGGAAATGTTAGGTCTTAGGACTGCCGCATCAGATGCGATCTCCTTTGCTCGTTTTCACATGCGACCTCTTCAGCTCTGTATGCTGAACCAATGGTGCAGGGATTACTCAAAGATATCTCAATTAATATCTTTAAACCGATTTTACGACACTCTCTGACATGGCGGACAGATCACCATCGTTTGGTTCAGGGGGCTTCTTTGTTCTTCCGACCTGGACTATAATCTCAACAGATGCAAGTCTTACAGGTTGGGGAGCTGTGTGGGGGTATCTGACGGCACAAGGGGTTTGGGAATCTCAGGAGGTGAGATTTCCGATCAATATTTTGGAACTCCGTGCAATTTTCAGAGCTCTTCAGTCTTGGCCTCTTCTAAAGAGAGAGTTGTTCATTTGTTTTCAGATAGACAATGTCACAACTGTGGCATACATCAATCATCAAGGAGGGACTCACAGTCCTCTGGCTATGAAAGAAGTATCTCGAATTTTGGTTTGGGCGGAATCCAGCTCCTGTCTAATCTCTGCGGTTCATATCCCAGGTATGGACAATTGGAAAGCGGATTATCTCAGTCGCCAAACGTTGCACCTGGGCGAATGGTCTCTTCACCCAGAGGTATTTCCACAGATTGTTCAAATGTGGGAACTCCCAGAAATAGATCTGATGGCTTCTCATCTAAACAAGAAACTTCCCAGGTATCTGTCCGGATCCCGGGATCCTCGGGCGGAGGCAGTGGATGCATTATCACTTCCTTGGAAGTATCATCCTGCCTATATCTTCCCGCCTATAGTTTTTCTTCCAAGAGTAATCTCCAAGATTCTGAAGGAATGCTAGTTTGTTCTGCTGGTAGCTCCGGCATGGCCTCACAGGTTTTGGTATGCGGATCTGGTCCGGATGGCCTCTTGCCAACCGTGGACTCTTCCGTTAAGACCAGACCTTCTGTCGCAAGGTCCTTTTTTTCCATTAGGATCTGAAATCCTTAAATTTAAAGGTATGGAGATTGAACGCTTGATTCTTGGTCAAAGAGGTTTCTCTGACTCTGTGATTAATACTATGTTACAGGCGCGTAAATCTGTATCTAGAGAGATATATTATAGAGTCTGGAAGACTTATATTTCTTGGTGTCTTTCTCATCATTTTTTGGCATTCTTTTAGAATACCGAGAATTTTACAGTTTCTTCAGGATGGTTTAGATAAGGGTTTGTCCGCAAGTTCCTTGAAAGGTCAAATCTCTGCTCTTTCTGTTCTTTTTCATAGAAAGATTGCTATTCTTCCTGATATTCATTGTTTTGTACAAGCTTTGGTTCGTATAAAACCTGTCATTAAGTCAATTTCTCCTCTTTGGAGTTTGAATTTGGTTCTGGGGGCTCTTCAAGCTCCTCCGTTTGAACCTATGCATTCATTGGACATTAAATTACTTTCTTGGAAAGTTTTGTTCCTTTTGGCAATCTCTTCTGCCAGAAGAGTTTCTGAATTATCTGCTCTTTCTTGTGAGTCTCCTTTTCTGATTTTTCATCAGGATAAGGCGGTGTTGCGAACTTCTTTTGATTTTTTACCTAAAGTTGTGAATTCCAACAACATTAGTAGAGAAATTGTGGTTCCTTCATTATGTCCTAATCCTAAGAATTCTAAGGAGAAATCGTTGCATTCTTTGGATGTTGTTAGAGTTTTGAAATATTATGTTGAAGCTACTAAGTCTTTTCGTAAGACTTCTAGTTTATTTGTTATCCTTTTCCGGTTCTAGAAAAGGCCAGAAAGCTTCTGCCATTTCTTTGGCATCTTGGTTGAAATCTTTATTTCATCATGCTTATGTCGAGTCGGGTAAAACTCCGCCTCTAAGGATTACAGTTCATTCTACTAGTTCAGTTTCTACTTCCTGGGTGTTTAGGAATGAAGCTTCGATTGATCAGATTTGCAAAGCAGCAACTTGGTCCTCTTTGCATACTTTTACAAAATTCTACCATTTTGATGTATTTTCTTCTTCTGAAGCAGTTTTTGGTAGAAAAGTACTTCTGGCAGTGGTTTCAGTTTGAATCTTCTGCTTATGTTTTTCATTAAACTTTATTTTGGGTGTGGATTATTTTCAGCAGGAATTGGCTGTCTTTATTTTATCCCTCCCTCTCTAGTGACTCTTGTGTGGAAAGATCCACATCTTGGGTAGTCATTATCCCATACGTCACTAGCTCATGGACTCTTGCTAATTACATGAAAGAAAACATAATTTATGTAAGAACTTACCTGATAAATTCATTTCTTTCATATTAGCAAGAGTCCATGAGGCCCGCCCTTTTTTGTGGTGGTTATGATTTTTTTGTATAAAGCACAATTATTCCAATTCCTTATTTTTATATGCTTTCGCACTTTTTTCTTATCACCCCACTTCTTGGCTATTCGTTAAACTGAATTGTGGGTGTGGTGAGGGGTGTGTTTATAGGCATTTTAAGGTTTGGGAAACTTTGCCCCTCCTGGTAGGAATGTATATCCCATACGTCACTAGCTCATGGACTCTTGCTAATATGAAAGAAATGAATTTATCAGGTAAGTTCTTACATAAATTATGTTTTTTCCTATTGCTGAGTCCAACAGTGAGTTATGGGGTACCATACTAAAGATTGATGGCGCAGTAACTATCTACTTTAGCTAAGAGGACGACTATTGCGCTAGAGGATAGTACATCATTTAAAGATCCTATAGACCAGCGGTTGCCAACCAGTGGTCCGTGGACCACTGGTGGTCCACAAGAAGATAATGGTGTTCCTTGACACCATCAAGCAGGAATTAGTCTCCTCTGATGGTGTCACCCCCGTCGCACCGCAACTCCCTACAGTGCCTGGCTGGACATCAGTGAAAACCGACGGAGGAGGAGTTAAATTACAATATTCCTACGCACGTTGCGTAGTGCTGCGCAACTTGCGTAGCTGGATTGTATTTTTAACTCCTCCCACCCGGCGCACTGCTCAGAGGAAGATGCTTCTATTCTAAAGTCAGCAGATGTTGGTATACTCTTGGATTGAAATAGTGGAATTAAAGTATATTAAAAAAGAAAATCTTACGAAAATTTCTCTCTCTTATGTTTAATTCTTTTTCTTCCCTTTACCTGTCTCTTTGTAGTAGTTTTCCTAATTCTTTCAGATGGACTTACTTCACTGTTTGTCTTCCTCCTCTCCATCATCATTTTTTTTTTTTTTAAATGAAATATTAATTATTTTTCATTCTAATAATTTCCCCGCGCACAAAGCCATTCCACCTGAATTCCAGTAATTGCCATCCAGCAGATCAGCCATATCCCACTAGTATTATAGTAATTGCCAGTAACATCAGTCGGGGTTAGCTCACATCCATATTGAGAGCTTTCTGATATAAACTTAATTTATGACTCCAATGTCTGTCCATGATCATAAGTACTTTTTAATAATTCCTAACTGGGGAGGTAACTTGGAAGTCTTGTGGTCCTTTTAAACATAATTCCTTTTCCCCACTTTCTGCCTCTCTGTTTCCAGCTCAAAAGTTGGCACTCACCCTTCATCTGTAATTTGGAAGTATTCTCTCAGTTCTATCATTCAGTTAGTTAATTCCAAAAAATAATTCTTAAAAATGTGTAAATATATACTGTACATAATGTAAACTTAGCTATGGTTATACTAGTTATGTACAGTATGTGTGTGTATGTATGTATATACTGTGTGTGTGTATATATATATATATATATATATATATATATATATATATATATATATATATATATTACACACGCACACACATTATAGAGGTTTGTAACTTTTAAAAAAAAAAAAAAATCATGTTAGTGGTCCACGGATTCAAAATTGTGAGTTTAGTGGTCCCTGAGGTCCGAAAGGTTGGCAATCCCTGCTATAGACAACCTCAAGAAGGCTTTTTTACAGGGTGGTTTATTCCAGCTGGCTGCAAGTATTACTGCGGTTGATTTCTAAAGTTTCTTACTTAGAAGCGTATACTCTTCAACAAAGGACACCAAGAGAACAAAGCAAATCAGATCATACAAGTAAATTGGAAAGTTAATTAAAATTGCATGCTGAATCTTGAAAGAAAAATGTAATATCCCTTTTTTGTGTGTTTTGATACAAAAGCATATTTTGGTTTACCCTAGTAGTACTTTAAAGGGATATGAAAAGTGCTCTTTTAAGTTAAATTTTGCAAAAATATCAAAATAGAAGGCGCCACATGGCATATAAAACCTCTGATTTAAGTAGTATTAAAAATACATAGAAGAACAAAGCAGGCTGAGCTCTCTGTGGCTCAGCTCACTGAGTCCCTGAATCATCGAATGATTGGTTTCAGTTAATGCCCGACTCGTGTCCACTCCTCTCCATCAGTTAGTCAGAATGGGTCCAGAAGAATGAGTAATAGGGACAAGTAACTCAATAAAACATGAAAATGTTATTTTAAAAAAATACAAAAAAGCACATGTAATACTATGAGTTTAGGAAGAAAATTTTGGCAGCACTCCAGGAATCTGTTAACGAAGCTTTATTGCAACGACTGTAAAATAAACACACTCAACACATGGATGGAGGGGGAGGAGTCCTTACGCGTTTCGTGCCGTGCAGCACTTGGTCATAGGATCATGAGTTTCTCGACTTGCAGGCTGTTTCATCAGGCATCAGAACAATGTGGGATTTTTGTATTCCGTTAACTGTCTTTTTATGCAAAAGCATATATATTGGTTCACCCAAGTATCACTTAAAGGGATATGAAACAGTGCTCCTTTACTAAAAAATATTAAATCAAATTAACCATAAAGAAACGGTTACAAATAGCAAACAACATACTTGTTTTCTTTCAAAATGATGAGAGCTGACAATCTTAGAACTTAAGCTGCATTCTAGCCTCTTCTGAGCATAGGCAAGAAACTGACTTCCTGGTACTGTTCAGTGAATGCTAGTTTACATGTCTGTTTAGTAGAAGATTTGACATCCAGCTCCTGCAAGACCTAAATTAGCTGCTGCTATACAGACCCTTTCTTCACCACACCTTCTGGTAGGCAGGCAGTTCATGGTAAGACGTCTGCTGTAAATAATAATCCTAATAGAAGAATCAGGATATAAAAATAGATAATTTCTCCAACATTGGTGTGTCCGGTCTACGGCGTCATCCATAACTTGTGGTAATATTCTCTTCCCCAACAGGAAATGGCAAAGAGCACAGCAAAAGCTGTCCATATAGTCCCTCCTAGGCTCCGCCCACCCCAGTCATTCTCTTTGCCGCTGAACAAGCAGCATCTCCACGGAGATGGTGAAGAGTATGTGGTGTTTAGTTGTAGTTTTTTATTCTACTATCAAGAGTTTGTTATTTTAAAATAGTGCTGGTATGTACTATTTACTCTGAAACAGAAAAAGATGAAGAGTTCTGTTTGTGAGAGGAGTATGATTTTAGCAGCAGTAACTAAAATCGTTTGCTGTTTAAACATAGGACTGTTGAGATGAGATAACTTCAGTTGGGGGAAACAGTTGGTAGACTTTTCTGCTTAAGGTATGACTAGCCATATTTCTAACAAGACTGTGTAATGCTGGAAGGCTGTCATTTCCCCTCATGGGGACCGGTAAGCCATTTTCTTAGTCTCAAACAGAATAAAGGGCTTAATATGGGCTATAAAACTGGTAGACACTTTTATGGGCTAGATCAATTGCTTTATTTGGGCATTTTATACAGCTTGATGTTGAAATTCACACTTTATAAACTTTGGGGAACGTTTTTTTACGTCAGGCACTGGTTTAGACACCTTCCCAGTCAGGAATGGCCTTCTCTGTAGTAGGCAGAGCCTCATTTTCGCGCCATTACTGCGCAGTTACTTTTGAGAGCAGGACATGCAGCTGCATGTGTGTGGGTCTGAAAGTAGTTGAAAAGGTTCCTAGAAGGCTTCATTTGGTATCGTATACCCCCCTGGGTTTGGTAAAGTCGCAGCAAAGGCTGTAGCTGGGACTGTAGAGGGGTTAAAACTGTAAACGGCTCCGGTTTCGTCATTTTAAGGGTTAAAGGTCTGAAATTTGGGGTGCAATGCTTTGAATGCTTTAAGACACTGTGGTGAAAATTTGGTTTTGAACAATTCCTTCATAGTTTTTCACATATTCAGTAATAAAGTGTGCCCTGTTTAAAATTTAAGAGACAGTAACGGTTTTGTTTTAAAACGGTTTTTGTACTTTATTGACAAGTTTAAGCCTGTTTAACATGTCTGTGCCTTAAGATAAACTATGTTCTGTATGTATGGAAGTATGTATGGAAGCCAATGTGTCTCCCCCTTCAAAATTGTGTGATAATTGTGTCATAGTGTCCAAACAAAGTAAGGACAGTACTGGCACAGATAGTAAAGTTGCCCAAGATGATTCATCAGATGAAGAGAGTAGACATAGTTCTACATCATCTCCTTCTGTTTCTACACCAGTTTTGCCCACGCAGGAGACCCCTAGTACTTCTAGCGCGCCAATGCTTGTTACTATGCAACAATTGACGGCAGTAATGGATAACTCCATAGCAAATATTTTATCCAAAATGCCTGCATTTCAGAGAAAGCGCGATTGCTCTTTTTTAAACACTGTAGAGCAGGAGGGCGCTGATGATAATTGCTCTGTCATACCCTCACACCAATCTGAAGTGGCCATGAGGGAGGTTTTGTCTGATGGGGAAATTTCTGATTCAGGTAGAATTTCTCAACAGGCAGAACCTGATGTTGTGACATTTAAATTTAAATTAGAGCATCTCCGCGCACTGCTTAAGGAGGTGCTATCTACTCTGGATGATTGTGACAACCTGGTCATTCCAGAAAAATTGTGCAAGATGGACAAGTTCCTAGAGGTTCCGGTGCACCCCGACGCTTTTCCTATACCCAAGCGGGTGGCGGACATAGTGAATAAGGAGTGGGAGAAGCCCGGCATACCTTTTGTCCCCCCTCCTATATTTAAGAAATTATTTCCTATGGTCGACCCCAGAAAGGACTTATGGCAGACAGTCCCTAAGGTCGAGGGGGCAGTTTCTACACTAGCCAAGCGCACTACGATTCCTATTGAGGATAATTGTGCTTTCAAAGATCCTATGGATAAAAAATTGGAGGGTTTGCTTAAAAAGATTTTTGTACAGCAAGGTTACCTCCTGCAACCTATTTCGTGCATTATTCCTGTCACTACAGCAGCGTGGTTCTGGTTCGAGGAACTAGAAAAGTCGCTTAGTAGAGAGACTCCGTGTGAGGAGGTTATGGACAGAATTCACGCACTTAAGTTAGCTAATTCCTTTATTTTAGATGCCGCTTTGCAGTTAGCTAGATTAGCGGCGAAAAATTCAGGGTTTGCAATTGTGGTGCGCAGAGCGCTCTGGCTAAAGTCTTGATCAGCGGATGTATCTTCCAAGACAAAATTGCTTAATATCCTTTTTAAGGGTAAAACCCTTTTTGGGCCAGAATTGAAAGAGATTATCTCAGACATCACTGGGGGTAAGGGCCACGCCCTCCCACAAGATAGGCCTTTCAAGGCCAAGAATAAGTCTAATTTTCGTTCCTTTCGCAATTTCAGGAACGGACCGGCCTCCAACTCTGCAGCCTCTAGACAAGAGGGTAATGCTTCACAAACCAAACCAGCTTGGAAACCGATGCAAGGCTGGAACAAGGGTAAGCAGGCCAAGAAGCCTGCTGCTGCTACCAAAACAGCGTGAAGGAGTAGCCCCCGATCCGGGACCGGATCTAGTAGGGGGCAGACTCTCTCTCTTCGCTCAGGCTTGGGCAAGAGATGTTCAGGATCCCTGGGCACTAGAAATAGTTTCTCAGGGTTATCTTCTGGAATTCAAGGAACTACCCCCAAGGGGAAGGTTCCACATGTCTCACTTATCTTCAAACCAAATAAAGAGACAGGCATTCTTACATTGTGTAGAAGACCTGTTAAAAATGGGAGTGATACACCCAGTTCCAACCATGGAACAAGGAATGGGGTTTTACTCAAATCTGTTTGTAGTTCCCAAAAAAGAGGGAACTTTCAGACCAATTCTGGATTTAAAGATCCTAAACAAATTTCTCAGAGTGCCATCGTTCAAAATGGAAACTATTCGAACGATTTTACCTTCAATCCAGGAGGGTCAATTTATTACTACCGTGGATCTAAAGGATGCGCATCTACATATTCCTATCCACAAAGATCATCATCAGTTCCTAAGGTTCGCCTTTCTGGACAAACATTACCAGTTTGTGGCTCTCCCATTCGGGCTAGCCACTGCTCCAAGGATTTTCACAAAGATACTCGGGTCCCTTCTAGCGGTTCTAAGACCAAGGGGCATTGCAGTGGCACCTTACTTGGACGACATTCTGATACAAGCGTCGTCTCTTTCAAAGGCAAAGGCTCACACAGACATCGTTCTGGCCTTTCTCAGATCTCACGGATGGAAAGTGAACATAGAAAAAAAGTTCCCTGTCTCCGTCGACAAAAGTTCCTTTCTTAGGGACAATAATAGATTCTTGAGAAATGAAGATTTTCCTGACAGATTTCAGAAAGTCGAAGCTTCTAAACGCTTGTCAAGTTCTTCACTCTGTTCCACGACCTTCCATAGCTCAGTGCATGGAAGTAGTAGGGTTGATGGTTGCAGCAATGGACATAGTTCCTTTTGCGCAAATTCATCTAAGACCATTACAACTGTGCATGCTGAAACAGTGGAATGGGGACTATACAGACTTGTCTCCAGTGATTCAAGTAGATCAGAAGACCAGAGACTCACTCCGTTGTTGGCTAACCCAGGATCACCTGTCCCAGGGAATGAGCTTCCGCAGACCAGAGTGGGTCATCGTCACGACCGACGCCAGTCTAGTGGGCTGGGGCGCGGTCTGGGACTCCCTGAAAGCTCAGGGTCTATGGTCTTGGGAAGAGTCTCTTCTCCCGATAAACATTCTGGAACTGAGAGCGATATTCAATACTCTCAGGGCTTGGCCTCAACTAGCAAAGGCCAGATTCATAAGATTCCAATCAGACAACATGACGACTGTTGCTTACATCAACCATCAGGGGGGAACAAGGAGTTCCCTGGCAATGAGAGAGGTGACCAAAATCATAAAATGGGCGGAGGATCACTCCTGGCACCTATCTGCGATCCACATCCCAGGAGTGGAAAACTGGGAGGCGGATTATCTGAGTCGTCAGACACTCCATCCGGGGGAGTGGGAACTCCACCCGGAGATATTTGCCCAGTTGACTCAATTATGGGGCATTCCAGACATGGATCTGATGGCGTCTCGTCAGAACTTCAAGGTTCCTTGCTACGGGTCCAGATCCAGGGATCCCAAGGCTACTCTAGTGGATGCATTAGTAGCGCCTTGGACCTTCAACCTAGCTTATGTGTTTCCACCGTTTCCTCTCATTCCCAGGCTAGTAGCCAGGATCAAGCAGAAGAGGGCCTCAGTGATCTTGATAGCTCCTGCGTGGCCACACAGGACTTGGTATGCAGACCTGGTGAATATGTCATCGGCTCCACCATGGAAGCTACCTTTGAGACAGGATCTTCTAGTACAAGGTCCATTCGAACATCCAAATCTAGTTTCCCTCCAGCTGACGGCTTGGAAATTGAACGCTTGATTTTATCTAAGCGTGAGTTTTCGGATTCTGTAATAGATACTCTGGTACAAGCCAGAAAACCTGTAACTAGAAAAATTTACTATAAAATATGGAAAAGATATATCTGTTGGTGTGAATCCAAGGGATTCTCATGGAGTAAGATCAAAATTCCTAGGATCCTTTCCTTTCTCCAAGAAGGTTTGGATAAGGGATTATCAGCGAGTTCTCTAAAGGGACAGATTTCTGCTTTATCTGTCTTGTTACACAAACGACTGGCAGCTGTGCCTGATGTTCAAGCTTTTGTTCAGGCTTTGGTCAGGATCAAGCCTGTTTACAGATCTTTGACTCCTCCCTGGAGTCTGAATTTAGTTCTTTCAGTTCTTCAAGGGGTTCCGTTTGAACCTCTACATTCCATAGATATCAAGATGTTATCTTGGAAAGTTCTGTTTTTGGTTGCTATTTCTTCTGCTAGAAGAGTTTCTGAGTTATCTGCTTTGTAGTGTAATCCGCCCTATCTGGTGTTCCATTCAGATAAGGTTGTTTTGCGTACTAAACCTGGTTTCCTTCCAAAGGTTGTTTCCAACAAGAATATTAACCAGGAAATAGTTGTGCCTTCTTTGTGTCCGAATCCAGTTTCAAAGAAGGAACGTTTGTTACACAATTTAGATGTAGTTCGTGCTTTAAAGTTCTATTTAGAAGCAACAAAGGATTTCAGACAAACGTCTTCTCTGTTTGTTGTTTATTCTGGCAAGAGGAGAGGTCAAAAAGCTACTGCTACCTCTCTTTCCTTTTGGCTGAAAAGCATCATCCGATTGGCTTACGAGACTGCCGGACGGCAGCCTCCTGAACGCATTACAGCTCACTCTACTAGGGCTGTGGCTTCCACATGGGCCTTCAAGAACGAGGTTTCTGTTGATCAGATATGTAAGGCAGCGACTTGGTCTTCCCTGCACACTTTTGCCAAATTCTACAAATTTGATACTTTTGCTTCTTCGGAGGCTATTTTTGGGAGAAAGGTTTTGCAAGCCGTGGTGCCTTCTGTTTAGGTAACCTGATTGGCTCCCTCCCTTCATCCGTGTCCTAAAGCTTTGGTATTGGTTCCCACAAGTTATGGATGACGCCGTGGACCGGACACACCAATGTTGGAGAAAACAGAATTTATGCTTACCTGATAAATTACTTTCTACAACGGTGTGTCCGGTCCACGGCCCGCCCTGGTTTTTTAATCAGGTTTGATGAATTTCTTTCTTTAACTACAGTCACCACGGCACCTTATGGTTTCTCCTGTTTTTTTCTCCTGTCAGTCGGTCGAATGACTGGGGTGGGCGGAGCCTAGGAGGGACTATATGGACAGCTTTTGCTGTGCTCTTTGCCATTTCCTGTTGGGGAAGAGAATATTCCCACAAGTTATGGATGACGCTGTGGACCGGACACACCGTTGGAGAAAGTAATTTATCAGGTAAGCATAAATTCTGTTTTTCTCTTGCAGTACATACATTGAATTGCCAGGTGGTATTTGTACATAAGTATTTTTTTTACCACCTCTTCCTGTAGGGAAATAAGAGTAATGACTACTACTGTAAGTAATAATGAATGAATCAGAAAATCAGTATATTAAGTAGTTGTACATACTTTTAATTGTCTTTCAGAAGAGGTAATTTTTGCATTTTTGTTCCATTCTGTCACTTGATTTTTGCAGCAGAATTCCTCTACTTAGCAAGAGCAAGAAACTGGCTGGAGTAGTGAAAGCTAGTCAGGGACATGGAACACAACATTTTTTCTTTCATGATTCAGATTGAGCATACAACTTTAAACAACTTTTCAATTTACTTTAATCATCACCAATTTTGCTTTGTTCTCTTGGTATTCTTAGTTGAAAGCTAAACCTAGATAGGCTCATATGCTAATTTCTGAGACCTTGAAGGCCACCTCTTATCTGAATGCATTTTGACTGTTTTTCACAACTAGAGGACGTTAGTTTGTGTGTTATATAGATAACATTGTGCTCATGCACGTGGAGTATCCTAGGAGTCAGCACAGATTGGCTAAAATGCATGTCTGAAAAAAGAACTGAAATAAGGGGGCAGTCTGCAGAGGCTTAGATACAAGGTAATCACAAGGTAAAAAGTGTATTAATATAACTTGTTGGTTATGCAAGACTGGGGAATGGGTAATAAAGGGATTATCTATCTTTTTAAACAATAACAATTCTGGTGTAGACTGTCCCTTTAAGCAACTTACTTTTAATATTAAATTTGTTTCATTCTCTTTGTTGAAGGAACAGCAATGCACTACAGGAAGCTATCTGAACACATCTAGTAAACCAATAACAATAATGCATATATGTACAGCCACCAAACAGCAGCTAATTCCCAGTAAGTGCATTGCTGATCCTAAGTCTATCTAGGTATGCTTTTCCACAGGATATCAGGAGAATGATTTTGATACTAGACATAAATTTGACAGTTGTTTAAAATCACATGCTGTATTTGAATCACAAAAGAAAAAAAATTGGGCTTAAAGGGACATTCCGTTCAAAATTTAAATGCACATACATGAATTACATCTTTGAATAGAAACATATTTACAATATACATGTGGCAGAAATGCTTCTAGTAAACGTTACTACTGTTTTAGTGTTAGCATTTCTCTCTGCATGTGCTTGTGAAACATAGCTAGATATTCTCAGTCCACCAGCGTTTTAAATACTGCAGCTGCTCAGAGAGCCAGTGGGGCTTGTATCATGTTAGCAATTAATTGAGCCATTACCAGATGGTGCAAGCACCTTAGGCTTTCTGGGCAAGTTCTGTGTTTAAAATGCTGGTGCACGGTGCATACTTAAATACACTTTTGAAACAGGTATAGCTTATGTTAGAAGCATTTCTGCTAATACTTGTTTATTACAAAAATGCTTCTATTTAAAAGTGAAATGCAGCCATGTGGATTCCAATTTTGGCTGGAATATCCCTTTAATGTTTTTCCTAGCAAGCACTTTAAAAAAGGGAAGCTCCTCCTTTGCCTTCCTCTAAACACCGCAGCCCCCTTGTGGGGCTTTGACAGGACATAATGGACCATGCACAAATGAAGTTAAAAAAAAGCAATGATTTATATTAAAGGGGCATGAAACTCAATATTTTTCTTTCATGATTCAGATAGAGCATACAATTTTCAACAACTTTTCAGTTTACTTCTAATATTATTATTATCGGTTATTTGTAGAGCGCCAACAGATTCCTCAGCGCTATAAACAAAGGGGGAGTACAACAAAACAAATATAGGGATCAAATGGTTAGAGGGCCCTGCCAAGAGTTGCACTGTTGTGGTTAGCTCTTAAGAAGGTGATCTACAAACAGCTGGACTTTTAGGCTTACATGCTAAGGGGGATAGCGATGGAGGAGTGGAACTGGTATAAAGTAAGGTTAGCATAGTTGTAAGCATCCCTGAAGAGTAGAGTCTTTAGGGAGAGCTTGAAGCTTTCAAAACTTTGGGAGAGTCTTGTGGAGCGAGGCAGAGAGTTCCACAAGATGGGAGCCAGTCTGGAGAAGTCCTGTAAACGGGAGTGCGATGAGGTAACCAGAGAGGAGGAGGAGAGTAGGAGGTCATGAGCAGAGTGAAGGGGACGGGAGGGAGAGTATCTGGAGACAAGGTCTGAGATATAGGGGGGAGCAGTGCAGTTGAGGGCTTTGCATGTCAGAGTGAGAATTTTGTATTTGATCCTAGAGGCAAGAGGAAGCCAGTGAAGGGATTGGCAGAGAGGTGCAGCAGATGAAGAGCGACGTGTAAGGAAGATGAGTCTGGCAGAGGCATTTATTATGGATTGTAAAGGAGCAGCTGGGGAGACCAGAGAGGACAGAGTTGCAGTAATCGAGGCACGATAGAATGAGTGGATTAAAATCTTAGTTGTGTCTTGTGTAAGAAGTGTCAAATTTTCAAGATGTTTTTAAGGTGGAAGCCACAGGCTTTAACCAAGGACTGAATGTGAGGAGTGAAAGAAAGATCTGAGTCAAATGTGACCCAGAGACATCGGGCATGTGGGGTAGGGGTAATGATGGAGTTGTCGACAGTTATAGAGAGATTGGGGGTGAAGCTTTTGGAAGAAAGGAGGGAAATGAGGAGCTCAGTTTTGGAGAGATTTAGCTTGAGGTAGTGACAGGACATCCAGGAAGAGATGTGAGAAAGACAGTTAGTGACACGGGTTACCAATGAAGGAGATAGGTCTGGTGCAGAGAAGTAGATTTGGGCGTCGTCGGCATACAAATGATATTGGAAACCGTGGGACTTTATTAGGGAACCTAGTGATGACGTGTAGATTGAGAAGAGAAGGGGACCAAGGACAGAGCCTTGCGGTACTCCGACAAAGATGGGTGACGGGGAAGAGGAGGCCCCAGAGAAGGCTACACTAAAGGTACGGTTTGACAGGTAGGAAGAGAGCCACGAAAGGGCTGTGTCACAGATGCCGAAGGATTGGAGGGTTTGAAGCAAGAGAGGGTGGTCAGTAGTGTCAAAGGCTGCGGACAGATCAAGGAGGATAAGCAGAGAGAAGTGGCCTTTTGATTTTGCTGTAAGTAGGTCGTTGGAAACAATAGCTGTCTCTGTGGAATGATGGGGACGAAATCCAGATTGCAATGGGTCAAGAAGGGAGTTTTACGTAAGGAAATGGGATAGGCGTGCATATACTAGTTTTTCGAGAAGCTTTGAGGCAAGAGGGAGGAGGGAAATAGGGCGGTAGTTGGATGGGGAGGTAGGATCAAGGGAAGGTTTTTTGTGGATAGGTGTGACCAGTGCATGTTTCAGCGATGAGGGAAATACACCAGTGCTGAGGGAGAGGTTGAAAGTGTGTGCAAGTATAGGGGTAAGGGTAGCAGAGAGGGAGGGGAGTAGCTATGAGGGGATAGGGTCAAGGGGACAGGTAGTGAGGTGAGAGCGCATTTTAAGTGCCGAAACTTCTTCCTCAGTAACAGGGGAGAATGAGCTAAGTTTAAGGTTATGTGGGTTGTGGTTGAGTGAGAGCATTTGAGGGGGTGAGAGAATGGAATTATGTTGAGAGCTGATTTAATTTCTGATGGAGTCAATTTTGTTATTGAAGTGGCTGGTAAAGTCCTGAGCTGACAAAGAAGTTGTATTAGGAGGTGGGGGAGGGCGGAGGAGAGTATTGAAAGTGGAGAACAGACGTTTTGGGTTTGAAGAAAGATTAGAGATAAGATTAGAGAAGTAGTGTTGCTTATGGAGATTAAGGGCAGAATAGTAGGAGTTCAAGATGAATTTATAATGAAAAAAATCAGCTGAACTAAGAGATTTTCTCCAGTGCCGTTTAGCAGTACGGGAACATCTGCGTAGGTACCGTGTCAGAGGAGTATGCCAGGGCTGAGGATGAGTGTGTGATTTCCGAGCTATCGTAAGAGGGGCGAGATTGTCAAGGATGGATATAAGGGTGGAATTATAGTGGCAGATAGATTTTTTCAGGACAGGAAAAGGAGGAAAAGGATGAGAGTAGAGGTTTGAGGGAATTAGCAAGCTGTTGCTGATCTAATGACATAATGCTTCTGTGAAGTTTGGTGTGAGGAGAAGGAGGGAGAGTTATAGGGAGCGATGATATGTTGCAAGTAAGGAGATGGTGATCAGAAAGAGGAAAGGGGGTGTTTGTGAAGTTTGAGAGAGAGAGTGCATCGATAGCTAAAGATCAGGACAAGAGAGTGACCGTCTTTGTGAGTGGGAGAACCAGTCCATTGTGACAGACCGAAAGAGGAAGTGAGTTGCAGAAGTTGTTTTGCAGATGAGGCAGTGGGATTGTCAAGAGGGATGTTGAAGTCACCAAGAATGAGGGCAGGGGTGTCTGAGGAAAGGAAATAAGGTAGCCAGGCAGCCAAGTGATCTAGAAATTGAGATGAGGAGCCAGGGGGTCGGTATATGACTGCAACACGTACAGAGAGAGGGTAGAATAAGCAAATCATGTGGGTTTCGAATGAGGGAAATGTGAGTGAAGAGATGGGATGTATTTGTTGAAAGGTGCAACGAGATTAAAGTAAAAAACCTACACCACCTCCTTGTCTATTACCGGACCTAGGAGTGTGACTGAAGTGGAGACCCCCATGTGACAGAGCAGCAGTGGATGCTGTGTCTAGGGGAGAGAGCCAGGTTTCTGTTAGGGCCAGAAGATTGAGGGAGCGGGAGATGAAGAGGTCATGTATAGAAGTGAGCTTGTTGCAAACAGAGCGAGAGTTCCAGAGTGCGCAAGTGAAAGGGGTAGTGTAGTGGCTTTTGATGCAAGAAGAATGTGAGTAAGGTTTGCATAGTCTATTGGACGGTACACATGGATGTGCACGGCTAGGCAGTGGTTGGGGACCAGGATTAGGGAAGATATCCCCAGCAGTAAGTAAAAGCAAGAGGGAGAGTGACATGAGATGAGATACGGATTTGCAGCAGTGAGACTGTTTTTGAGACGAGCTGCAGGGGGGGAGAGAGAGTGTTTAGGAATAGGTAAAGTTCATGAGTACCAAAGTAAGGTGAGTTTAAGAGAGAGGGGTTAATGAACAGTGCAGGTGGAGAGGGAGGAGTAATTGAATAATGTAGTTTGTTATAGAGACAAGAGGTTGCAAAAATGATTATGAATATATTGAGAATTTTTTTGCAAAAGTGGGAACCAGTTAAACACATAAGACACAGGATTACAGTAGCAATTGCATAAGAAAACAAAAAGGTATATGAAACATATTTTTTTCTTAAGACCGCTGCTTCTTAACTCCTGTCTCTGGTGGGCCTGAAGGCTCGCACGGAAACAGAGGCATTGGGGCCGATAGGGAGCTTGTGAAATCGGCCCCTAAAACTTCACAATCTTTTAAAATGGTCAGAGTCCATGAAAGATTACACTCCAGTCCATAAGGAGGAGTCAAAAACACCTCTTTATACCCTAATTTTAATCCCACTCTCCCAGAATCCCTCAGTCAATTTGGAGTAAGGTGAATTCTAAGTAATCTAAGACCCATTTCCCCCCTCCGAGTTCCCCCCAGACAGTGGGGCAGACAGGAGTTCAGCCAGGTGGAGATATCACAAGCCTCCCAGGTAAAATGTTGATTAATTTGCCAATCCCCTAGCCTACAGTGTGTTGCTTAGTGGGAGATCCTTGGCACTCTGCTTGCATTGCCTTGGATGGGCTATTCTGCTGGGTGGAGTCCTGCTGCTCTGGTAATATAACATTTCCTCATTAGAGTGCCTATGAAGGACAGAGGGGAAAACATGAGTTTCAGCCAGGCAGTGAGAATCTTCTCCCAGTTTGAAGATGTCAAAGGTCTCCCAGGTAAAATGTGGATTTATTTGCTGCTCCTTGTGAGATCCATGGCATTGCTTCAGATGGAACAGTCGACTGCAAGCAGTCATCTGCAACTGAGGTAAGCACAGTAGGCCAGGGTGTGGACAGGACAGTACATTACACCTTCCACAACCCACTGGCTGTTAGCATGAACATGTACATGTGATTCACATATCCTGGGGCTGTATATGTGCAACAGGTATGTGCTCAACTTTGGCACACTCCCCTTCCTTCTGTAGCTCAATGCATGGAAGTTGTAGGCCTAATGGTGGTTGTTTCAGATGCAGTTCCTTTTGCCAGGTTTCATCTCCAGCCTCTGGAGTTGTTACTAGTTCAGAATGGAGATGGCAAAGATTTGTCTCAGAAGATTTTAAAAGATCGGGAGACAAAACTTGTAGTGGTGGCAGACACATCAATCTCAGTGTAGGGGGCCTCCTTCCTTTGACTGGTCTTGACTGTGATTTTGACAGACTCCAGCCTACAAGGTTGGGGGGCAGTCTGGCAGTTTCTGAATGCACAGGGAGTTTGGTCCCCTTGGGAGTAAAGATTACTAATTGGCATCCTAGAACTCAGCGCAATATTTAGGTCTCCACAGAGTTGGTCTAGCTTCAGGCAGGAATTGTTCATCTGATTTCAGTCAGACAATGTCACAGCAGTAAATGATACAGCCATAATTACGGTGTAACTACCGAAATGCGTCAGCTGGGTAGCTGACATTCACAAGGCAACACCTGAACTTTTTAGCCTACCTATTTTTGTAACATTTTAACTACTGATCAATAAAGCAAACGATTTATACAAATTGGAATGCTTCTCTAACCTTATTACCTCTGACGGAATGTCACAGCAGTGGCTTGCATAAATCATCAAGGGAGAACTCGGAGTTCCCTGGCAATTAAATAAATGTCCTGTATAATCAGGTGGACAGAATACCATCCTTGTCTGACCTTGGTCATTCAGATTTCAGGAGTGTACATTTCGGAGGCAGACTTTCACAGTCACTAGCATTTTTCTAAGGAGACTGGTGTAATGCTCGTGGGATACTCCTCTATCAGACCAAACTCGGCCAGTAGTCTTGTTATTCCGGCGTCGAGCCGGAATGATAGTGAATATCCCAGAGCAGAGAAAGTTAGTGAGATGAGGAAGGTGGCACTCACCATAGGCAGGACAATCCCCAGCGGCAACAGCTGAGGAGTCCAAGGATTAACCACTAGAATGGTCAGGCAGGCAGGGTCTGACAACAGCAAAGCAGTCCAAGGATAAACCACCAGAATGGTCAGGCAGGCAGGGTCTGTCAACAGTAAAGCAATCCAAGAATAAACCACTAGAATGGTCAGGCAGGCAGAGATTGGCAACAGTAAAGCAGTCCAAGTGCACAGCACTAGAATGGTTAGGCAGGCAGGATTTGGCAACAGTAAAGCAGTCCAAGGGAAGACCACTAGAATGGTCAGGCAGGCAGGGTTTGGAAACAGCAAAGCAGTCCAGCAGATTAAGTGTTAAGGCAGGTAGAATAGTCAGACAGGCAGGTTCAGCAACAGTAATCAATTCAGCAGATTAAGGGTTAAAGGGACATAATACTCATATGCTAATTCACTTGAAACTGATTCAGTATAACTGTAAAAAGCTGACAGGAAAATACCACCTGAGCATCTCTATGTAAAAAAGGAAGATATTTTACCTCAAAATCTCCTCAGTTCAGCAGAGTAAGTTCTGTGTAAAAAGTTATACTCATCTGCCGCCCAGCTGCAGGTTAAAATAAAAATGAAGAAATGAACAGCAGCCAATCAGCATCAGCAGTGCTGAGGTCAGGAATTCTTTTACTGTGATCTTATGATATTTCACTTAGCTCTCATGAGATTTCATAGCAAACTTCCTTACACTGAATAGGGGAATAACATGAGAGTGCACGTAAGCTCGCCCCTTCCGCTGTCCCGGGACAGACATACTGATATGCTGCTTAGAAGTCCTTTACAATGGAATGTGGCTACTGAGAAACTTTTGAGGTAAAATATCTTTCTTTTTTACATAGAGATGTTCAGGTGATATTTTATAGTCAGCTTTTTACAGCTATACTGCATCACTTTCAAGTGTTTAAACATCGACAGGCAGGTTCAGCAACAGTAATCAATTCAGCAGATTAAGGGTTAAGGAAGGTAGCGTGGTCAGACAGGCAGGTTCAGCAACAGAGATCAATAATAGGCAGTTAGAAAGAACGATCTGTCACACGCAGGAGCACGCGAAGTAACACCTATACTTAGGCAGTGACAGATCGTTAGGGAAAGACTTAAATAGGCGCAGGATTCACGCCACTGAGCTCCGACCGGCATCAGGAGCGTGCAGTGATGATGTCAGCACCGCACGCAGTCTGAGCTGACACTGCCCCTGGCAATGAGCAGGGAAGGATACGCCGCGCCCCTAGCAACGACTAGAGCGGTGCGGCGTGACATAGCCCCCCTCTCAAGGGTTCCCTCTGGGAACCAGAGTCGGCTTGAAAGGATGAGCAGCATGGAATCTGGAGACCAGAGATGGAGCATGCACATCACAGGCAGGAACCCAGGAACGATCTGCCACGGAGTAACCCTTCCAATGTAGTAGATACTGCAGTTGTCTGTGCCTGTATCTGGAGTCCAGAATTTTAGCTACCTCATATTCGGTGTCACCACGGACCAAGAGCGGAGGAGGAGGAGCTCGGAGCCGGGTATATCTATTCTTGATGTAAGGTTTAAGTAGAGAGATGTGGAAGACTAGATGTATGCATAGGGTCTTTGGCAAGGCCACTTTGTAGGCAACAGGAGACAGGCTTTTCAGGACCTTGTAAGGACCGATAAACCTAGGCCCCAGTTTGTAACAGGGTTGACGTAGACAAATATGTTGAGTAGAGATCCAAACACGTTCACCCACTGGAATGGCATGTACAGAAGCCCTATGACGATCAGCAAACTTCTTATATCTAGAGACAGCTGAACACAGCTGAGAGCGAATATGTTGCCAATGAGTGGTGAGTTCAGTGACGTGTCGGTCTGCGGCAGGGACACCAGTGGACTGAAAGAGGGAAGACACAAGGTTGATACCATGCTGCGGCTTGATAAGGAGAACATCGAAAGAGAAGAGTTCCAATGAGTGTTTGTTGCCAGCTCAGCTAGGGGTAGCAATTCAGACCAGTTGGTATGGTGAGCGTTGACAAAGGCTCTAAGGTAGGCTTCAAGATCCTGGTTTGCTCTCTCAGTCCATTGGTCTGAGGATGGTAGCCAGACGACAAGGAAACAGTGGTTCCAATCAACTTACAAAAGGCTCTCCAGAAGGCAGAGATGAACTGTGGAATGCCATGAAGTCACACCACATGCAAGAGAAAAAGGGATGATAATTCCTGAGCAGAAGGCAGTTTGGTTAAGGGTACAAAGTGAGCCAGTCTGGAAAAGCGGTCCACCACAACCCTGATAAATGTATGGTGGTTGGAAGAAGGAAGGTCCACAATGAAGTCCATTGTTATGTGTGTCCATGGTCATTTGGGAATGGACAATGGTTGGAGCAAGCCAGGAGGCAAGGATCGGGGATTCTTGTTGGCCGCACAAATTTTGCAGGCTTTCACATAATCCTGATCATCAGACTTCATAGTAGGCCACCAAACATGTTGGGAAAGACACTTGAAAGTCTTAGTCGAACCAGGATGTCCTGAGAGTTTGCTATCATGAGCCCAGGCTAGCACAGGGATGCGTAGGTTCAGAGGTACAAAGAGGATATCGGAGGCTATGGGGGCCCCAGGAGGTTTACTAGACTGAGCATGTTGCAACCTTTGCAGAAGGGTGGTATTGAGTTGAGCAACCTCACAGGAGGGGGTATGATGTGTTCAATAGGAGCTTCTGAGGAATCACTTGAGTGAGGGAACTGACGGGAAAGGGCGTCTGCCTTCTTGTTCTTAGTCCCAGGAAGATAGACCACAAAGTTAAAATGGGAAAAGAACAAGGCCCACCTGGTCTGTCGAGGATTAAGTTGATGAGCAGTCTCTAGGTAAGTCAGATTCTTGTGGTCGGTGAGAATCTGAATAGGATTGGCGGTGCCCTCTAACCAATGATGCCACTCAGTGAAGGCCATCTTAATGGCTAAGAGTTCACGATTACCCACATCGTAGTTCCTCTCAGCATGGGTAAAGCGTTTGGAGAAAAAGGCTACAGGGTGTAACTTGGAAATCAAAGGGTCCCTTTGGGTAAGAACTGGTCCAGCCCCTATCTCGGAGGCATCAACCTCTAACGTGAACTGGTGGTCAGGATCAGGATGGCGGAGCACAGGAGCTGAACAGAAAGCCTTTTTCAGACAAGAGAAGGCATTTATGGACTCAGGAGGCCAATGTTTATAGTCTTTGTTCCGTTTTGTCAGTTCAGTGAGAGGAGCGACTGTTTGAGAAAAGTTCTTTATAAACTTGTGGTAGTAATTAGAGAATCCCAAGAACCTCTGCAATTCCTTTAAAGAGGTAGGTTGTGGCCATTCTAGTACTGCGGTGAGTTTAGCAGGATCCATGGCAAAACCCTCCTTCGAGATGACATAACCAAGGAACTAGATCTGCACTTGATCAAACTCACACTTTTCTAGCTTGGCTACCAAAGAATTCTCTCTGAGACGAAGAAGCACCTGTCTCACATGCCTATGATGCTCCTCTAAAGTGGAAGAAAAAATAAGGATGTCGCCCAGATAAACGAGGACTGTGCGGTTGAGGAGGTCATGGAAGACGTCGTTGACAAATGCCTGGAAGACTGCAGGGGTGTTACACAGCCCAAAGGGCATTACAAGGTATTCGTAATGGCCAGATCTTGTGTTAAAGGCGGTCTTCCATTCGTGGCCTGGAAAGATACGAATCAGATTGTATGCCCCACATAACTCCATTTTGGTGAAGAAGCGAGCATCCTGGAGTGTGTCATACAGTTCGGTGATCAATGGTATGGGATAGCGATTCTTGATGGTTTTATTGTTCAAGGCCCTGTAGTCAATGCAGGGTCTGAGCCCACCATCCTTCCTACTGACGAAAAAGAAGCCTGCCCCAGCAGGAGAGGAGGAAGGGCGAATGAAACCTTTAGCTATGTTCTCTTGGATGCACTCCTCCATGGATTTGGTTTCAGTCTTGGAGAGTGGATACGTCCTCCCTTTAGGAAGTCGGGCTCCGGGAAAGAGGTCGATCTAGCAGTCATAAGGACGGTGGCGTGGCAGCGCATCGGCTGCTTTTTTTCTCAAACACATCCGCAAAGTCCGTGTATACTGAAGGAAGTTTTGAAGGAGTCTGTATACTGGCTATGGGAATACAGGGCAGAGGAATGACTTTAGCAAGGCAGGAGTGGAAACAGGAGGTACCCCAGGAGGTCAGTTCTCCCTCAGCCCAATCGAACTGTGGATTGTGTACCCAAAGCCAAGGAAGGATGACAGGCTGTGCTGGGGAATGAATGACCTCAAACTGCAGCTGTTCAGAGTGGAGGACTACCACAGTCAGGGTCAGGGGTGTTGACTCAAAATGGATCACGCCCGAACCAAGGGAGGTGCCATCTAGGGTAGTTATTTTGAGACAATGTCTTTTCTGCAGAAGAGGCAAACCAGCTTGAATCATAAAACAGTGATCCAGGAAGTTTCCAGCTGCCCCTGAATCAATGAAGGCTTGAGTGTGGACAGTATTCTGAAGAAAGGTAAGGGTAACAGGTACCAGGATCCGAGAGGTGTGAGGGGATTTTGTTGAGACCAGGCTTTGATGTACCCCAGTGTTATCCCCTAAGCATTGGCTTTTCCCGGCCAAATGTCACAGTCCTTTAGTTGGTGGGTGTTAGATCCACAATAAAAACATAGTCTCAGTCTCTGAAGGTTTGAAGGAGGTGAGATCCATGGGTTCCTCTACTGAGGTAACTGTAGTAGCTGAAGGGGTAGCAGATGCTGCCGAAACTGGGCGAATAGGAGGACGGGAGGGAAGGACCCTCCTAGTTCTGTCTCAGCTTGCCTTTCCTGAAAGCGAGAGCCCAGATTGATGCAAAGCGCTATAAAGTCATCCAAAGAAGAAGGAATATCATGATAGGTGAGTTCATCTTTGATGCGTTCATGGAGACCCCTCCTAAAGGCTGCCTTGAGACCACTGCCATCCCAAGTGGTTTCAAGTGCCAAGGTGCGATGGCATATTGTGCCACAGTTTTATTGCCTTGGCGGAGATCCAGGAGAGAATATTCTGCAGCAGAGTTACGGCCAGAAGTCCCAAACACAGAAGACAAAGCAGAAATGAACTCCTCAGCATCATGCAGGAGCGTAGCGTACTGTTCCAAAAAGGGTGAGGGACCCAGGCTAGAGCCTTGTCCTTTAGCAAGGAAATGATAAAGGTGACCCTTGACTGATGAGACTGGAAGGTGTGAGGATCATTGCGGAAGTGCAGCCTGCATTGGTTTAGAAAGCCCCTGCAATCAGTAGTACCTTCATACCTGTCAGGCAAGGGTATCCGGCGTATACTTCCAGAAGCAGAGGAAGAAATTACAGCACTAGGAGTAGGGGCTGGTGGTGTAGCAACAGGAGCGGTATCCCTCGCTGCAACTAGTAAGGAGAGTTGAGCGATAATAGCCTCTAGCTTGGAATCCATATTCTGCAACTGTGTGGTATGGGTTCCCAACATCGGTCCCTGAAGATAAACAGCTTGTGCCACCTCATCTGGCTTCATGGCCCAAGTATAATGTAACGCTCGTGGGATACTCCTCTATCAGACCAAACTCGGCCAGTAGTCTTGTTATCCCGGCGTCGAGTCGGAATGATAGGGAATATCCCAGAGCAGAGAAAGTTAGTGAGATGAGGAATGCGGCACTCACCACAGGCAGGACAGTCCCCAGCAGCAACAGCAGAGCAGTCGAAGGATGAACCGCTAGAATGGTCAGGCAGGCAGGGTCTGACAACAGTAAAGCAGTCCAAGGATAAACCACTAGAATGGTCAGGCAAGCAGGGTTTGGCAACAGTAAAGCAGTCCAAGGGCAAAGCATTAGAATGGTCAGGCAGGCAGGGTTTGGCAACAGCAAAGCAGTCCAGCAGATTAAGGGTTAAGGCAGGTAGAGTAGTCAGACAGGCAGGTTCAGCAACAGTAATCAATTCATCAGATTAAGGGTTAGGCAGGTAGCGTGGTCAGACAGGCAGGTTCAGCAAGAAAGAGCATGGAGTTTTTTTAGAGACTTTCCAATTTACTTATATTATCAAATTTTGCACAATATTTTTATATACACACTTTCTGAGGCACCAGCTCCTACTGAGCATGTGCACAAGTTCACAGGGTATACAAATGCTAGTCTGTGATTGGCTAATGGCTGGCACATGATACAGGGGGACAGAAAATTGGGAAAAAATAATTTTTTCAGGAACAAAAATCTACTGCTTATTTGAAATTCAAAGTAAGTTTTATCGAATTGTCATTTTAAAAAAAAAGGAGAGCAGTTGCCTCTTCTCGTAGCTTTCATAATGAGGTGCCCATAGACGTGATGATATGTAAGGCAGCTACGTGGTCTTCTTTTAACTAAATCCTATTGGTACTTGTATGCTACTGCAGAGACTGCTTTTGTCTGCTTTGTCCTGTCCTGCTTTTCTAGTTTTTGCTCCTCTTCTTGGCCATATGTATGATTGAGGGATTTTGGGAGAGTGGAATCGATTTAAGGCCTGGGGTTGGAGCATTTTGCCACCTCCTAGTGGGCTGGAGTTAATCCCACATGTGATTATCTTGTGGACTTTCAACATCATGAAAGAAATTAATTTATCAGGTATGAATATATTTTGTTTTTTTCAATATTTCAATAACTAATATTTTTTAAAAAAACATCTGCATAGTCTAATCTGTCTATAGTTTATTTAGAGCCAGATTACGAGTGGAGGGCAAACATTTGCGCGCAAGCGTTATCATTTTTTTTTTATTGTTTGCGCTCAGGTTAAATTGTGCTGGTATTACAAGTTGAAAGTAAATGTGATAGCTTGAGCACAATCCTGATTTACGCTAAAATGATTACCGCATCCTCAGAGCTGTGGTTAATTGTTTCGCAAAACACATCAAAAATACATTACAAAATACAGTTATGCTCATAATAACACTAACTAATAAAAAGGATTCAAAAAATATATTGCACAGAAAAGTTACAAGGGCTCAAAGATATCAGGTCTCAGGTAGACGAAGGGCTTTAACATTGAGATACATACAGTACATATACATGTCTAAAGATGGATATGTATGTATGTGGGTATATATATATATATATATATATATATATATATATATGTGTGTGTGTACGTATGTATTTATTTATGTGTATTGTATTTACAGACATATATACACACATAAACTTATTAATACATATGTACACATATATGTAAGTACATTAGAGCCCTTTGCAGTTAAGTATATGAGAACATGAAAAAGCATAATTATGCAATATTCATATTATTAATAAAGGTTTTAACTATGTATTTACTGTACATATTTCACATTCAAATATTCTGCACATAGCAACATACAGAATGTTCTAAGTATTTCTATATAGATATTCCTATATATATCTGTATGTATATGTATGTGTATATATACAGTATATATACACGTATATATATATAAAAAT
The DNA here is from genome assembly GCF_027579735.1 of Bombina bombina. Taxonomy (NCBI): domain Eukaryota; kingdom Metazoa; phylum Chordata; class Amphibia; order Anura; family Bombinatoridae; genus Bombina; species Bombina bombina. Next base: position 211,157,336 of record NC_069504.1, on the reverse strand, counting down.
ATATAGGTATAGATATCTATTGTACCAAAATACAATTAGATATATATAGAAATATTCTGCACATTGGAATGTGAAATATTCATATTTTCATGTTGGGTTAGCGCACATGAGAATATGCGATCAGGTTTGCGCGCGAGTGGGGTGTTTTTCTGCTACTCATTTTTTATCTCCATTCACTTCTATTGGGGAATACTTGAACGCGCACACGATATTGTAAGTTCGGCTTTTGGTGCACGTCCGGTTAGCGCGAGCGGGATAACTTTTTACTTTCAACTCGTAATACCAGCTCAAAAGTTTACTTCTAGCGCAATCAGCGCTATAGGGAAAGCGCTAAATAGCACTCCACTTGTAATCTAGCTCTTCATGTTTAATGTCCCTTTGATAAATGAGATCTGCACCATGTGTGTTTTTTCATCCCAGCTTCATAAAATATTTATTTAGTTTTAGTATATTTAAGGCTTTTGGTTTTTGCTTTAGCAGATCTTCCTATAATTAAGGTTGGTAAAGCAATTCTCTTAGGCAACAGTTCAAATCTTAGCTACACAAATCTCTTTATTATCCTTTTTTTTTTATAGCCAATTAGGGAAGATTTCTTCTGGACTTTTTCACTAACTACTTTTTTTTTTCTGTCACTTTAATTAGACAAGTGACTCGGTTACAGATTGTTACAGATGCCATTAACCTTTCTATCTTCTGTCAAGAGAGAAGTTATTTTGTCTGTCCCTTATTTTCTGCCTAAAGTAATTTCTTATTTTTTTTCCTAAACATTTGTTTTCCATATTTTTTTCTGACTTAAAGGGATACTAAACTCACATTTTTTCTTTCATGATTCAGATAGAGACTGAAATTTTAAGCAACTTTCTAATTTACTCCTATTATCAATTTTTCTTCGTTCTCTTGCTAGCTTTATTTTAAAAGCAGGAATGTAAATCTTAGCAGCCAGCCCATGTTAGGTTCAGTGCCATGGATAGTGCTTGCTTATTGGTTGCTTACATTTAGCCACCAATAAGCACGCATAACCCAGGTTCTTAACCAAAAATGGGTTGGCTCCTATGCATCATATTCCTACTTTTTAAATAAAGATAGCAAGAGAACAAAGAAAATTTGATAATAGGAGTAAATTAGAAAGTTGTTTAAAATTGCATGCTCTATCTGAATCATGAAAAAAAAATTGGGTTTAGTGTCCCTTTAATCTTGAAACATTTTTAAAAAATATATAATTATTTTTATTTTTATATTGACTAGCTAAATTGAAAAACAAACTTAGACTGTGGATATTCCCACACATACTGTATGTAATGAAACTTGAATATCAAATTAGGATTATAAAATTTGACTTTCTTTCTAATGACATGGTGAGTCCACGGATCATCATCAATTACTGTTGGGAATATCACTATATCACAATATTCCCTTCCCACAAACCCCAGTCATTCTCTTTGCCTCTAGTGCAAGGAGGAGGTGATGTAATTAGGTGTCCTGATTAAGATTCTTCTATCAAGATTGTTTTTTTGAAGTCAGGGCAGGATTGTCCTGATCTTCCTTCACAATTTTGGGTATAGTCTCTTCAGCAGGGCTGTGGTAGCTTATAAAGCAGTTAGGAACTTGTAAAGTGGGCTTTACTGCGTTTTTCTAACATGTTGCTGCCCTGGTATAGAAAGCCTGAGTAAGTTTACTCTGTCTTTCTTTTTACACAGGTCCCTGTGAGGAGCGGCATTCTCTCATACTTTGTGAGTCGTCTGACTGCCAGACGGCTAGAATGCAGGTAAGTGCCTTTTGTTCTTCTGGGGCTAGAAGGCTGGCACTGAAGGGGTTAAAGGGCCTTCTGCTGTTAGTGGGACAAATCCTGAGGGATACTTAGGCAGTATGCAGGCACATTAACATGAGACTTGGAGACTAGGGGTTAATCTCCTTCATAGTAAGGAAGGGGTTAACCACCTTGGGGCTTAAATCTAATTTGATTTTTGTTTGATTTTAATCTGTATTTGTGCTTCCGCTAATAATGAAGAGAGCGCATAGGGTGCCATTTTTAAGGAACTGCATAGCTGGAAACACATTGCTTATGAGAAGCAATGTCGCTGAGTTGAGGTTATTCCACTCGTTTAGGACGCGGTGTGATGCATGTTGTTTATTTTACTTATACCTGTACCTAGTTCAGAGTGTATTAAACTTTAAGACATTTAAGGCTGTAATATTGCTTTTGTGTGGCAGAATAAAGCGCAATGTTTGCGCGCTTTATCTCCATGCCGTTTCAGTGAAACCGCCTCCTTCTCGGGTAGGAGAAGCGCCATATTTATTTGCAGTTTTCGATAGCTCTGACCGAGAGTGGAGCATATTTTTTTCTTTTCCATGCAATTGGTAGTGTTGTGAGACAGTGTCAACCAGATTTATGTTCTTAAGCTATGGCACTGCTGATTGAACATTTGAGTTTAAAATGTGTAAATTAAAGCGATGGAACACTGTCTCCTTTATTTATCATCTTGCATTCTGTGAATAACAAGGGAAAAGAGTTTGTATTGAACAAATGGAAAGAATTTGCCTTTACTCTGACATGGTACTTGATTGCAATTTTTTTAAATGTTTCATAGGTCTCATACATATATCTTGTTTATGTTAGAGCCCTTCACATAAGCAAATAAGATCATAATTCCTATTAAGATTTTGCTAAGTATATTTATGATCCAGCAAGTCTATATAATTTTAAAGTAACAGTCATTTTAAATATTTTTAAATAATTATTTTCAAAATTATTTTAGCCTGATGTCTCCCTGGATGATGCTGTTCAGGTTAATGCCACAATTTCTCCTCCAACGTCCCAAGTCCCTTTTTTATGGTGTCACATGCAGTGTCCTGCAGTTCCTCTCACTGTCCTGGAAGAGTTATTTGTTGCAAATTTGCTGCCCGGGGGCCTATCTATCAAACTCTGTATGGAGCTTGAAGCTCCTAAAGACTGCCACTCCATAACCTGTCCGCCTGCTCTGAGGAGGCGGACAGACATCGCCGCAATTAAACCCGATCGAATATGATCGGGTTGATTGACACCCCCCTGCTAGTGGCTGATTGGCTGCGAATCTACAGGGGCCGGCGTTGCACCAGCAGTTCACAAGAGCTGCTGGTGCAATGCTGAATGCAGAGAGCGTATTGCTCTCCACATTCAGCGATGTCTGTCGGACATTATCCGCTGATCGGATCATGTCGGACAAACACATAATAAATAGGCCCACAGGTGTCTTCTGGTAACTGTGGCATTATCTGGTATCTTTTTCATTTTTTCAATACCCCGTTGATGTTTGCCTCTTGCTTTTTTTCTATCAGAGGGCTATGCTATTTGCATTTTTTCCGATTCCTGAAACTGTCGTATAAGGAAATAGATAATTTTGCTTTATATGTTGTTTTTTATCTTACATTTTGCAAGATGTCTCAACCTGATCCTGCCTCAGAAGTTTCTACTGGAACATTGCTGCCTGACATCGGTTCTACCAAAGCTAAGTGCATTTGTTGTAAAAGTGTAGAAATTATCTCGCCGAATGTCATTTGTAATAGTTGTCATGATAAACTTTTACATGCAGATAGTGTATCCATTAGTAATAGTACATTGCCAGTTGCAGTTCCTTCAACTTCTAATGTTGCATGATATACCTGTAAATTTTAAAGAATTTGTTTCTGATTCTATTCTGAAGGCTTTGTCTGCATTTCCACCTTCAAATAAACGCGAAAGGTCTTTTAAAACTTCTCATTTAGTTGATGAAATTTCAAATGACCAACAACATAATAATTTATCCTCTTCTGATGAGGATCTATCTGATTCAGAAGATCCTTCCTCAGACATTGACACTGACAAATCTACTTATTTATTTAAAATTGAGTATATGCGTTCTTTATTAAAAGAAGTGTTAATTACTTTGGATATTGAGGTAATCAGTCCTCTTGACGTTCAGTCTAATAAACATTTAAATGCTGTTTTTAAACCTCCTGTGGTTTCTCCAGGGGTTTTTCCTATTCCTGAGGCTATTTCTGATATGAATTCTAAGGAATGGAATAAGCCAGGTACTTCTTTTATTCCTTCTTCAAGGTTTAAAAAATTGTATCCTTTACCAGCAAAATCTATAGAGTTTTGGGAAAAGATCCCCAAAGTTGATGGGGCTAATTCTACTCTTGCTAAACGTACCACTATTCCTATGGAAGATAGTACTTCCTTTAAGGATCCTTTAGATAGGAAGCTTGAATCTTATCTAAGGAAGGCCTATTTATATTTAAGTCATCTTCTCAGACCTGCAATTTCTATGGCTGATGTTGCGGCTGCATTAACTTTCTGGTTGGAGAATTTAGCTATACAGGAATTGGATTCTGACTTATCTAGCATTATTCGCTTACTGCAATATGCTAATCGTTTTATTTGTGATGCTATTTTTGATATTATCAAAATTGATGTTAGATCCATGTCTTTAACTATTTTAACTAGAAGAGCTTTGTGGCTTAAATCCTGGAATGCTGATATGACATCTAAATCTAGATTACTATCTCTTTCTTTCCAAGGTAATAATGTATTTGGTTCCCAGTTGGATTCTATTATTTCAACTGTTACTGGGGGAAAGGGAGTTTTTCTGCCTCAGGATAAAAAACCTAAGGGTAAATCTAAGGCTTCTAACCGTTTTCGTTCCTTTCGTCAGAATAAGGAACAAAAACTCAAACCTTCCCCCAAGGAATCTGCCTCCAATTGGAAGCCTTCCTCAAATTGGAATAAATCCAATCCTTTTAAGAAACCAAAGTCAGCCCCTAAGTCCGCATGAAGGTGCGGCCCTCATTCCAGCTCAGCTGGTAGGGGGCAGATTAAGGTTTTTCAAGGATATTTGGATAAAATCTGTTCAAAATCAATGGATTCAGAGCATTGTCTCTCAAGGGTATCGAATAGGATTCAGAGTAAGACCTCCTGTGAGAAGATTTTATCTCTCACGTATCCCAGTAAATACAGTAAAAGCTCAGGCTTTCCTGAAGTGTGTATCAGACCTGGAGTCTTCAGGGGTAATCATGCCAGTTCCTCTTCTGAAACAAGGTTTGGGGTTTTATTCAAATCTATTCATTGTCCCAAAGAAGGAAAATGTATTCAGACCAGTTCTGGATCTGAAAATTTTGAATCGTTATGTAAGAGTAGCAACTTTCAAGATGGTGACTATAAGGACTTTTCTGCCTTTTGTTCAGCAAGGACATTACATGTCCACAATAGACTTGCAGGATGCATACCTTCATATTCCGATTCATCCAGAACATTATCAGTTTCTGAGATTCTCTTTTCTAGACAAGCATTACCACTTTGTTGCTCTTCCATTTGGCCTAGCAACAGCTCCAAGAATCTTTTCAAAGGTTCTGGGTGCCTTACTCTCTGTAATCAGAGAACCGGGTATTGCAGTGTTTCCTTATTTGGACGATATCTTGGTACTAGCTCAGTCTTTACGTTCTGCAGAATCTCACATGAATCAACTAGTGTTGTTTCTTCGGAAACATGGTTGGATGATCAATTTACCAAAGAGTTTCTTTATTCCTCAGACAAGGGTCACCTTTTTAGGCTTCCAGATAGATTCAGTGTCCATGACTCTGTCTCTAACAGACAAGAGACGTTTAAAATTGGTTGCAGCCTGCCGGCACCTTCAGTCTCAGTCATTCCCTTCAGTGGCTATGTGCATGGAAGTTTTAGGTCTCATGACTGCAGCATCGGACGCGATCCCCTTTGCTCGTTTTCACATGAGACCTCTTCAGCTTTGTATGCTGAATCAATGGTGCAGGGATTATACAAATATATCACAATTAATATCCTTAAATCCCAATGTACGACACTCTCTGACATGGTGGATAGATCACCATCGTTTAGTTCAAGGGGCTTCTTTTGTTCAGCCAACCTGGACTGTGATCACAACAGATGCGAGTCTCTCAAGTTGGGGAGCTGTTTGGGGATCTCTGACAGCACAAGGGGTTTGGAAATCTCAAGAGGCGAGATTACCAATAAATATTTTAGAACTCCGTGCAATTCTCAGAGCTCTTCAGTTTTGGCCTCTGTTAAAGAGAGAACCATTCATTTGTTTTCAGACAGACAATATCACAACAGTGGCATATGTCAATCATCAGGGTGGGACTCGCAGTCCCCAAGCTATGAAAGAAGTATCTTGAATACTTGTTTGGGCGGAATGCAGCTCCTGTCTAATCTCTGTGGTGCATATCCCAGGTGTAGACAATTGGGAAGCAGATTATCTCAGCCGCCAGACTTTACATCCAGGGGAGTGGTCTCTCCATCCAGATGTGTATTCTCAGATTGTTCAGATGTGGGGTCTTCCAGAGATAGATCACATGGCCTCTCATCTAAACAAGAAACTTCCCAGATACCTGTCCAGGTCCAGGGATGTTCAGGCAGAAGCAGTGGATGCGCTGACCCTTCCTTGGTGTTATCATCCTGCTTACATCTTCCTGCCTCTAGTTCTTCTTCCAAGAGTGATTTCCAAAATCATCATGGAACAATCATTTGTGCTGCTGGTGGCGCCAGAATGGCCACACAGGTTTTGGTATGCGGATCTGGTTCGGATGTCCAGTTCCCCGCCTTGGCCACTTCCGTTACGGCCAGACCTACTATCTCAAGGTCTGTTTTTCCATCAGGATCTCAAATCATTAAATTTGAAGGTATGGAAATTGAAAGCTTAGTTCTAAGTCATAGAGGTTTCTCTGACTCAGTGATTAATACTATGTTACAAGCTCGTAAATCTGTCTCTAGAAATATTTATTTTAGAGTTTGGAAGACTTACATTTCATGGTGTTCTTCTCATAAATTTTCCTGGCATTCTTTTAGAATTCCTAGAATTTTACAGTTTCTTCAGGATGGTTTGGATAAGGGTTTGACTGCAAGTTCCTTGAAAGGACAAATCTCCGCTCTTTCTGTTTTATTTCACAAAAAGATTGCTATACTTCCTGATATACTGTTTTGTACAGGCTTTAGTTCATATTAAGCCTGTCATTATAAATCAATTTCTCCTCCTTGGAATCGTAATTTGGTTCTGAAGGCTTTACAGGCTCCTCCATTTGAGCCTATGCATTCTTTGGACATTAAACTACTTTCTTGGAAAGTGTTGTTCCTTTTGGCCATCACTTCTGCTAGAAGAGTTTCTGAGCTATCTGCTCTTTCTTGTGAATATCCTTTTCTGATTTTTCATCAGGATAAGGCGGTTTTGCGGACTTTATTTGAATTTTTACCTAAGGTTGTGAATTCTAACAACATTAGTAGAGAAATTGTTGTCCCTTCCTTGTGTCCTAATCCTAAGAATCCTTTGGAAAGATCCTTACATTCTTTGGATGTGGTGAGAGCTTTGAAATATTATGTTGAAGCTACTAAAGATTTCAGGAAGACTTCTAGTCTATTTGTTATATTTTCTGGTCCTAGGAAAGGTCAGAAGGCCTCTGCTATTTCCTTGGCCTCTTGGTTAAAGCTTTTGATTCATCAAGCTTATTTGGAGTTGGGTCAAGCCCCGCCTCAGAGAATTACAGCTCATTCTACTAGATCAGTCTCCACTTCGTGGGCTTTTAAAAATGAAGCTTCAGTTGATCAGATTTGCAAAGCAGCGACTTGGTCCTCTTTGCATACATTTACTAAATTCTACCGTTTTGATGTATTTGCTTCTTCGGACGCAGTTTTTTGTAGAAAAGTTCTTCAGGCAGCTGTTTCAGTTTGATTCTTCTGCTTTTGATTTAAGTTTTTTTTCTTTCAAATGAAAATAAACTTATTTTTTTGGGTTGTGGATTAATTTTTTCAGCGGTATATGGCTGTTTTTATTTTATTCCCTCCCTCTCTAGTGACTCTTGAGGGGAGATCCACATCTTGGGTATTGATATCCCATATGTGACTAGCTCATGGACTCTTGCCAATTACATGAAAGAAAACATAATTTATGCAAGAACTTACCTGATAAATTAATTTCTTTCATATTGGCAAGAGTCCATGAGGCCCACCCTTTTTATGGTGGTTATGATTTTTTGTATAAAGCACAATTATTTCCAAATTTCCTTTGTTGATGCTTTTTACTCCTTTCTTTATCACCCCACTGCTTGGCTATTCGTTAAACTGAATTGTGGGCATGGTGAGGGGTGTATTTTTAGGCATTTTGAGGTTTGGGAAACTTTGCCCCTCCTGGTAGGATTGTATATCCCATATGTCACTAGCTCATGGACTCTTGCCAATATGAAAGAAATGAATTTATCAGGTAAGTTCTTACATAAATTATGTTTTCCCCCATCTCCTGTGTGTATTAAACTGTCTCCTTTAATTATCAGCATGGTACTTAAAGTTGTAGGAGCCTCTATTATTCGGATAAAGATAGATGCTCCTTCAAGATGGAGACCTTTATGGACATGTGCAGCATCCTTTGGCATGATGCCTGGTCTGATTCCAGTGAAAGGCCAATTTTTTCTTTCTGTTGCTAATGTTGTCTTTCGTTAAAGAAACCCTCTGCTAAATCTCATTCTGCAGGCAGGATTTACCCCAAGCCAGGATCAGTTCCTATGGGGGGCAATCTTTCTCAGTTTTTGTATTGCCTTTATACGAAAGGTCCTAGATCTCTAAAGGGGCCGTTGATATATTATTCCAGGGTTTTGATTTGGAATTCAACCTCTTCCTCCCAGGGGCCGGTTTTACCTCTTAGAATTATCTGTAGTCAGGTAAGAAGAGACGCATTCTTGTAATGTGTTCAGGGTCTTCCTCCCTGGGAGTGATGGTCCAGTTCCAGTTCTGGAACAGGGATTTGTTTATTTTCCATTCTGTTTGTGGTTACAGAGGGAACTTTTTGTCCTAATTTAGAACTAAATTGTCTAAACAGTTCTTTGAGTACTGTCCTTCAAGATGGAGACTATTCGCTCCATTCTTCCTGGGTGCAGAGGGTCAGTTTATAATGACCTTAGACCTAAAGGATGCATACTCTCAGGTTCCCATTAAAGGGTTCTTCTTAGAATTTTTCTTTCTGACCAAACTTTTTCAGTTTGTGGTTCAACAATGGCTTTGCCCCAGCTTCCTGAGTTTTCTAACAATGGTTCTGGGATTGCAGTGGTGGTCTGCCTGGCCGACCTTTTGGTTAGGCACCATCCTTCATCGAGCAAAATCTCATTTGGAGGTTTCTTTTATCTTGCTCACGTTTGGAAGTGGAGCTGGCAAAGAAGTCTCTTATCTCAGCTGCAGGGTAGTCTGCGTAGGGACTATAATTGTTTTCCTATCGATGCACATCCTTCTGACAGAAAAGCCAATCCTGCTCTCTTCAGTCTACTGTTCGGCAGCTGCGGTGCAGTGTATGGGGACAATAGGTATGATGGGACTTCCATGGACATCATCCATTGTTGTATTTCATTTGAGAGCTCTGCAGTTGGGCATGCTTAGTCAGAGGAATGGGGATTATTCGGATGTCTCTGGGAATAGATCTAGATGACAAGAGTCTCTTTCCATGGTGGTTTTTCAGGAATCTCTGTCTCAGCAATGTTTCGGAGACCTTCCTGTGCATTTGTGATTGTGAACACCAGCCTGCTGGACTTTGAGGACTCGTTAAAGGCGCAGGGACATTGGTTCCGGGAGACTGCTCTCCTTTTCATCATTAGGGAATTGTGAGAGAGTTACAATGCTCTGATGTTTTGGCCTCAGTGTCCAAGCCTAGTTTAGCAGGTTCTAGTCTGAGCAGCGCCTTGAGACATTATAGCCTCTGTGGCTTATATAATTTTCTTTTTGAGTTCCCTAGTCATGTAGGAAATGTTTCAGATTTTTTCCTGTGGGCAGGTGCTCACAGTTTCTGTCTATCAGCCATCCACTTTTTTGGAGTGGACATCTGGGAAGCTGTGTTTCTGTTCAGTCGGACTTCTCATCTCGGGAAATGGGACCTCCATCCGGAGGTGTTCTTCAGGTTCATAACCAATTGGGGCTTACCAGTATTGGTTCTTATGGCATTTTCTCTTTGAGTTCCTTAGTCATGTAGGAAGTGTTTCAGATTTTTTCTGTGGGCAGGTGCTCACAGTTTCTGTCTATCGGCCATCCACTTTTTTGGAGTGGACATCTGGGAAGCGGTGTTTCTGTTCAGTCGGACTTCTCATCTCGGGGAATGGGACCTCCATCCGGAGGTGTTCTTCAGGTTCATAACCAATTGGGGCTTACCAGTATTGGTTCTGATGGTGTTTTGTCAAAACACCAAGTTCCCTAATTTGGTTGAGGTCAAGAGATCTTCAAGCCTTTCTGATAGATATTCTGGCAGTTCTTTTTAACTTCGGGTGGAGGACTTACCCTTTTTCTAGGGTTATTCTCCTTCCATGAGTCTTTGTTCAGATCAAGGGGGAGAGAGTATTGTTTTTTTCTAGTTGCTCCTGCGTGGCATCATAAAATCTGTAGGCGGATCTAGTGGAGATGTCATTTCGAAAGATCATCCAAATTTACGTTCTTTGAAGCTGACAACTTGGAGATTGAATGTTTGTATCTTAATATAGACGGACAGTTAGCTAGGCTTTCTAAGGCACTGTGGCTGAGCTCTGTAGCAACCCAAGGGTTCCAGGTTCATCCCCGGCGAGGTCCACTCAACCTTTCATCCTTCCGAGGTCGATAAATTGAGCAGCGCCTTGAGAGCCTTGCAGGTGATTGACCGCGCTTGCAAGTACCCAATACATTCATACTTTTGTGCTAAGTAATCTCTGAAGCCCATTTTAAGGAGTTATCTCTTAGTACCATCAAGGGTCAGATTCCGGCTAATTCCATTATGCGGATGGTGTCCTACTATTGCTTAATGGTGAACTTTGCTGCTTTGTAATCCAGCTGTGGCTATGTATTCTTCTTACCCTAGCATCTGGCGGACGGGCCGGATGTACAATCCTTATCAGGTCCTGGTCAGTATCAGGCCTGTGTTTAAGTTGGTTGCTCCTCCTTGAAGCCTTATCGTTATTCTTAAGGTTTTTTCTACATGGGACTATGCGGCCCATAGATCTCTTGGAAAGTTTTGTTTCTTTCTGCTTTCTTCTGCTAAGAGAGTTCCGGATTCTCAGTGTGGCAGTGTGGTTCTCCTTATCTCGTATTTATGGATAGATAAGGCAGTTCTCTGTACCAAGTTTGGTTTTCTTCTATGGTCCTTTTTGGACAGAAAGGAGATTGTTGTTCCCTTTTTCTTTCCTATCCTTCTCTTCATGAAGATCGGCTGTTACACATCCTAGATGGAATTCCTTCCACTTTCTTCTCTGGTTGCAAAGTGTTAATCGTAGGTCTTATAAGACTGCTGGACATCAGCCTCCTGAGAGTATTTCAGCATCTCCGCTGGGGCGGTGTATTTGTCGGGCCTTCAAAAATGAGACCTCTGTGGAAATTTTTTTCTAACTTTTAATAATTTGATATTTGCCTGGGCTGGGACTTCTTTTGGGAGAAAGGTTTTTCAAGCAGTAATGCCTTCTGTTTAGATTACCTGTCTTGTCCCTCCTGTATCATCTGTGTCCTCTAGCTTGGGTATTGATTCCCAACAGTAATTGATGATGACCCGTGGACTCACTGTGTCATTAGAAAGAAAACTAAATTTATGCTTACCTGATAAATGTATTTCTTTCTTGACACGGTGAGTCCATGGTCCTCCCTTTTTTTCAGACAGTTTTTTTTTATATAAACCTCAGGCACCTCTGCACCGTGTGTTATTTCCTTTCTCTCCTTTTCCTTCGGTCGAATGACTGGGGTTTGTGGAAAGGGAAGTGATACTTAACAGCTCTGCTGTGGTGCTCTTTGCCTCCTCCTGCTGGCCAGGAGTGATATTCCCAACAGTAATTGATGATGATCCGTGGACTCACCGTGTCAAGAAAGAAAGAAATTTATCATGGAAGCATATTTTTTTTTTCTGTTCATATGGGCACTTATGCCATTGAAACATGAGCAGTTTCTTCAGTCTGGAACAGACTCTTTCTTTCATGTAATTGGCAAGAGTCCATGAGCTAGTGACATATGGGATATACAATCCTACCAGGAGGGGCAAAGTTTCCCAAACCTCAAAATGCCTATAAATACACCCCTCACCACACCCACAATTCAGTTTTTACAAACTTTGCCTCCTATGGAGGTGGTGAAGTAAGTTTGTGCTAAGATTTCTACGTTGATATGCGCTTCTCAGCATTGTTGAAGCCCGATTCCTCTCAGAGTACAGCGAATGTCAGAGGGACGTGAAGGGAGTATCACCTTTTGAATACGATGGTTTCCCTAACGGGGGTCTTTTTCATGGGTTCTCTGTTATCGGTCGTAGAGATTCATCTCCTACCTTCCTTTTCAGATCGACGATATACTCTCAAATTTACCATTACCTCTACTAAAGAACTGTTTTAGTACTGGTTTGGCTATCTGCTATTTGTGGATGGGTGTCTTTTGGTAAGTATGTTTTTATTACTTAAGACACTCTCATCTATGGTTTGGCACTTTATGCAATTTATATAAAGTTCTAAATATATGTATTGTACTTATATTTGCCATGAGTCAGGTTCATGTATTTCCTTCTGCAGACTGTCAGTTTCATATTTGGGAATATAAACACTTTAAGAAAATTTGTTTCTTACCTGGGGTTTAGTCTTTTTCAATTTTGACTACTTTTGCATTTGCGGGTATTAGGCCCGCGGGTGCGTCAAATGTTAGACTTTATTGCGTCCTTTTTGTCGCAAACTTTTTTGGCGCGGGAAATTACGATTTTTGACGCAACTTCGTCATTTCCGGCGTCATACGTGACGTCGAGACCTTTCACACGGCGGCGTCATTATTGACGCAAGTGTGTCATTTCCGGTTATTTTTGGCGCCAAAAAAGTTTACGTTATGTTGGCGTCATACTTGGCGCCAATTTTTTCATTATTTCAATACCCCATGCATGTTTGCCTCCTGCTTTCTTCTATCAAGAGGCCTATGCTTTTGCATTTTTTCCCATTCCTGAAACTATCATTTAAGGAAATAGATAATTTTGCTTTATATGTTGTTTTTTCTTTTACATTAAGCAAGATGTCCCAATCCGATCCTGTCTCTGAAGTTTCTGCTGGAACATTGCTGCCTGACGTCGGTTCTACCAAAGCTAAGTGCATTTGTTGCAAAATTGTAGAAATTATTCCACCGAATGTCATTTGTAATAGTTGTCATGATAAACTTTTACATGCAGATAGTGTTTCTATCAGTAATAGTACATTGCCAGTTGCAGTTCCTTCAACTTCTAATGTGCATGATATACCTGTAAATTTCAAAGAATTTGTTTCTGAATCTATTATGAAGGCTTTGTCTGCATTTCCACCTTCTAATAAACGTAAAAGGTCTTTTAAAACTTCTCATTTAGCTGATGAAATTTCAAATGACCAACAACATAATAATTCATCCTCTTCTGATGAGGATCTATCTGAAACAGAAGATCCTTCCTCAGATATTGACACTGACAAATCTACTTATTTATTTAAAATAGAGTATATGCGTTCTTTATTAAAAGAAGTGTTAATTACTTTGGATATTGAGGTAACCAGTCCTATTGACGTTCAGTCTAATAAACGTTTAAATGCTGTTTTTAAACCTCCTGTGGTTTCCCCAGGTGTTTTTCTCATTCCAGAGGCTATTTCTGATATGATTTCTAGGGAATGGAATAAGCCAGGTACTTCCTTTGTTCCTTCTTCAAGGTTTAAGAGATTGTATCCTTTACCAGCAAAATCTATAGAGTTTTGGGAAAAGATCCCCAAAGTTGATGGGGCTATTTCTACTCTTGCTAAACGTACCCCTATTCCTATGGAAGATAGCACTTCCTTTAAGGATCCTTTAGATAGGAAGCTTGAATCTTATCTAAGGAAGGCCTATTTATATTCAGGTCATCTTCTCAGACCTGCTATTTCTTTGGGTGATGTTGCGGCCGCATCAACTTTCTGGTTGGAAAATTTAGCGCAACATGAATCGGATTCTGACATATCTAGCATTGTTCGCTTACTGCAACATGCTAATCATTTTATTTGTGATGCCATTTTTGATATTATCAAAATTGATGTTAGATCCATGTCTTTAGCTGTATTAGCTAGAAGAGCTTTGTGGCTTAAATCTTGGAATGCTGATATGACATCTAAATCTAGATTACTATCTCTTTCTTTCCAAGGTAATAATGTATTTGGTTCCCAGTTGGATTCTATTATTTCAACTGTTACTGGGGGAAAGGGAGTTTTTCTGCCTCAGGATAAAAAACCTAAGGGTAAATCTAAGGCTTCTAACCGTTTTCGTTCCTTTCGTCAGAATAAGGAACAAAAACTCAGGTGCGGCCCTCATTCCAGCTCAGCTGGTACGGGGCAGATTAAGGTTTTTCAAGGATTTTTGGATAAAATCTGTCCAAAATCATTGGATTCAGAGCATTGTCTCTCAAGGGTATCGAATAGGATTCAAAGTAAGACCTCCTGTGAGAAGATTTTTTCTCTCACACATTCCTGTAAATCCAGTAAAAGCTCAGGCTTTTCTGAAGTGTGTTTCAGATCTGGAGTCTTCAAGGGTAATCATGCCAGTTCCTCTTCAGGAACAAGGTTTGGGGTTTTATTCAAACCTATTCATTGTACCAAAGAAAGAAAATTTGTTCAGACCAGTTCTGGATCTGAAAATTTTGAATCGTTATGTAAGAGTACCAACTTTCAAGATGGTGACTATAAGGACTATTCTGCCTTTTGTTCAGCAAGGACATTATATGTCCACAATAGACTTTCAGGATGCATACCTTCATATTCCGATTCATCCAGAACACTATCAGTTTCTAAGATTCTCTTTTCTAGACAAGCATTACCAATTTGTTGCTCTTCCATTTGGCCTAGCAACAGCTCCAAGAATCTTTTCAAAGGTTCTGGGTGCCCTACTATCTGTAATCAGAGAACAGGGTATTGCGGTGTTTCCTTATTTGGACGATATCTTGGTACTAGCTCAGTCTTTACATACTGCAGAATCTCACACGAATCAACTAGTGTTGTTTCTTCGGAAACATGGTTGGAGGATCACTTTACCAAAAAGTTTCTTGATTCCTCAGACAAGGGTCACCTTTTTAGGTTTCCAGATAGATTCAGTGTCCATGACTCTGTCTCTAACAGACAAGAGACGTTTAAAATTGGTTGCAGCCTGCCGGCGCCTTCAGTCTCAGTCATTCCCTTCAGTGGCTATGTGCATGGAAGTTTTAGGTCTCATGACTGCAGCATCGGACGCAATCCCCTTTTCTCGTTTTCACATGAGACCTCTACAGCTTTGTATGCTGAATCAATGGTGCAGGGATTATACAAAGATATCACAATTAATATCCTTGAATCCCAATGTACGACACTCTCTGACATGGTGGATAGATCACCATCGTTTGGTTCAAGGGGCTTCTTTTGTTCGCCCAACCTGGACTGTGATCACAACAGATGCGAGTCTTTCAGGTTGGGGAGCTGTTTGGGGGTCTCTGACAGCACAAGGGGTTTGGAAATCTCAAGAGGCGAGATTACCAATAAATATTTTAGAACTCCGTGCAATTCTCAGGGCTCTTCAGTTCTGGCCTCTACTAAAGAGAGAACCGTTCATTTGTTTTCAGACAGACAATATCACAACTGTGGCTTATGTCAATCATCAGGGTGGGACTCACAGTCCCCAAGCTATGAAAGAAGTATCTCGGGTACTTGCTTGGGCGGAATCCAGCTCCTGTCTAATCTCTGCAGTGCATATCCCAGATGTAGACGATTGGGAGGCGGATTATCTGAGCCGCCAGACTTTACATCCAGGGGAGTGGTCTCTCCATCCAGATGTGTTTTCTCAGATTGTTCAGATGTGGGGGCTTCCAGAGATCGATCTCATGGCCTCTCATCTAAACAAGAAACTTCCCAGATACCTGTCCAGGTCCAGGGATGTTCAGGCAGAAGCAGTGGATGCGCTGACACTTCCTTGGTGTTATCAACCTGCTTATATCTTCCCGCCTCTAGTTCTTCTTCCAAGAGTGATTTCCAAAATCATCATGGAACAGTCTTTTGTGTTGCTGGTGGCTCCAGCATGGCCACACAGGTTTTGGTATGCGGATCTGGTTCGGATGTCCAGTTGCCCACCTTGGCCACTTCCATTACGGCCGGACCTACTATCTCAAGGTCCGTTTTTCCATCAGGATCTCAAATCATTAAATTTGAAGGTATGGAAATTGAACGCTTAGTTCTAAGTCATAGAGGTTTCTCTGATTCAGTGATTAATACTATGTTACAAGCTCGTAAATCTGTCTCTAGGAAGATTTATTATAGAGTTACATTTCATGGTGTTCTTCTCATAAATTCTCCTGGCATTCTTTTAGAATTCCTAGAATTTTGCAGTTTCTTCAGGATGGTCTGGATAAGGGTTTGTCTGCAAGTTCCTTGAAAGGACAAATCTCCGCTCTTTCTGTTTTATTTCACAGAAAAATTGCTATACTTACTGATATACACTGTTTTGTACAGGCTTTAGTTCGTATTAAGCCTGTCATTAAGTCAATTTCTCCTCCTTGGAGTCTTAATTTGGTTCTGAGGGCTTTACAGGCTCCTCCATTTGAACCTATGCATTCTTTGGACATTAAACTACTTTCTTGGAAAGTGTTGTTCCTTTTGGCTATCTCTTCTGTTAGAAGAGTTTCTGAGGTATCTGCTCTTTCTTGTGAGTCTTTTCTGATTTTTCATCAGGATAAGGCAGTTTTGCGGACTTCTTTTCAATTTTTACCTAAGGTTGTGAATTCTAACAATATTAGTAGAGAAATTGTTGTCCCTTCTTTATGTCCTAATCCTAAGAATTCTTTGGAGAGATCCTTACATTCTTTGAATGTGGTAAGAGCTTTGAAATATTATGTGGAAGCTACTAAAAATTTCAGGAAGACTTCTAGTCTATTTGTTTTATTTTCTGGTCCTAGGAAAGGTCAGAAAGCTTCTGCTGTTTCCTTGGCTTCTTGGTTGAAACTTTTGATTCATCAAGCTTATTTGGAGTCGGGTCAAACCCCGCCTCAGAGAATTACAGCTCATTCTACTAGACCAGTCTCTACTTCATGGGCTTTTAAGAATGAAGCTTCAGTCGATCAGATTTGCAAAGCAGCCACTTGGTCCTCTTTGCATACAGTTTTTGGTAGAAAAGTTCTTCAGGCAGCTGTTTCAGTTTTATTCTTCTGCTTTTGATTTAAGTTTTTTTCTTTTCAAAGTGAAAATAACTTATTTTTTGGGTTGTGGATTATTTTTTCAGCGTAATATAGCTGTTTTTATTTTATTCCCTCCCTCTCTAGTGACTCTTGAGTGGAAGACTCCACATCTTGGGTATTGATAGGCATTTTGAGGTTTGGGAAACTTTGCCCCTCCTGGTAGGATTGTATATCTCATATGTCACTAGCTCATGGACTCTTGCCAATATGAAAGAAATTAATTTATCAGGTAAGTTCTTACATAAATTATGTTTTTTTTTCTGGGGACCGATGTGAAGTAGTTTGCACTTATTTAGAAGCATTGAATCAAATGTATGTACCTCGTCTCAAGCCAAAATGTACAAATCTTTTTCTTTTTTTCTATTTTGTATGTTAATGGGAAAGTAAAGTCATAAACGTTCCTGATTTAAGCCGCGTTCGGCAATCGCTCAGAGCCACCGCTGGCACATCTGCTTCAGCGATGACATGGCGCTATGGAGACGTCACAAGTAAGAGAGCTTAGAAAAAACCTTTGCATACGCAAAGGGATCTGCTGCACAATAATGGAGTACAGATATATAATTCATATGTGAGACACTCAAATAATTACCAGCACGCTGGAAATGCTAGGACTTGCATCATCCGAACGCTCAGCGAATACCCAGCACCTTGCTTGGAAGTGTTCTCAGAAACGTTCCAAGTAAGCTCTGCGTTCACTTGGACTGATTGCCGAACGCGGCTTCTGAACATGGATGGAGAGCCTTGGCATGCCTGATGTTTCATAATTACATTACCCATAATGATTAGGCACTCTTGATGTCCAGTTGAGCTTCATGGGAAATGTAGTTCTGAAACACCTAGAGGGCCAAGGTTCCCCATTCCTGATTTAGATAGAGCAAGCAATTTTAAGGCAACTTTCCTATTTACTTCTGTTATCTAAGTTGCTTTGTTTTCTTTGTATTCTTTGTTGAAAAGCATATTTAGATAGACTCAGGAGCAGCAATGCACTACTGGGGGCTAGTTGCTAAGTGGTGGCTGCATATACCGACCTCTTGTTGGCTCACCTGATGTGTTCAGCTAGCTCCCAGTAGTGCATTGCTGCTCATTCCACAAAGGAAACCAAGAGAATGAAGCAAATGTTATTTGGAAAGTTGTTTAACATCATATGCTATCTGAATCATAAAAAAATGGTTTCATGTCCCTGTAAATAATATCCTTGCTGACTCACTGTGTATAACCTATTACTCTCACAGTTTCTGTATTTCATGTATTTTTCCCTTTTGTTTTTAGCAATTTCACTTGACCTCAGGTGTTGCTTTGCTCCTACACACTGTTCTGGGCCTGTTTATGGAGTCAGCCTATCTGTACTCTGGATCATTTTCTCTTTATTGCTCACATTCATGTGTGTCACCCTTCTGCATCATGGCTGCCTGAATCTTTGTTTATGACCCTGCTTGTTTATCCAGCGTTGGATGCTGCTACATCTCTTGCTGCCGGAATACCTGTGTATTTTGTGTTTTGTTTGGTGAATTAAACTGTACTCCTAGAAAATGACTACAGTTTACTTCAGACTTTTATACCTCTTGCTCCTTATATCTTATTTGTCATTTTCTCAACTGAGTTTATGTAATCTGCTGCTCCATCATTATAGTATCTCTTTATAGTGTATGGTTGCCACAAGTATTACCTCTAAGGCCAGTTAGTATCTCAGTGGTGCAATCAGATAATTAAAGCAATTAGCAGACTGCAGGTTATAGTTCCCTTATTAACTGTCTCACTGCTGGACTGCTCACAAAACTGGCCTTAGAGAGAACACTGGTTGCCATCTCCTGGACAGTTCGGTCTTCCATTTGTGAGTCAGACTCGGGCCTACAATTTTCCAGGTTTGGTGGAAAACACAGATAAAAAGGGGACGTGCTGGGGGCGTGTCCGAACCAAGTACTGGAAAGGACGTATCTACTGCAGGCTCTAGAAGAAACCTCTTCAATCCACCGATTTTAGAGAATTTAACAGCTAAAATATACTTATATCTTATTGATTTATGGTTGCCATTCATACGGTGGCTATATTTCTATCTTCGATAGCTGTTTACATGACCCAAGAGCCACAGACCGGACGACTAAGACCTAAGGCGGTGGCCTATTAATAGGTAGCGACTCCCCCCCGGCTCCTCCGGGTTACTAGTGCTGGCAGCAGGTTTCTGCCTTACTGTTCTCTAAAACATCGCTAAGCAGAAAAAATAATTCACAGACAACAACCTTGCAAGGGATCGGGTCCTTAAGCTGCCGCACACAAGATTGCTTTCAAGATGGCGACCGCATGGGAGATAAGCCTGGAGCAGGAGCTGGACCAGCGTTTTGCTAAATTGGAGAATCTGCTCCTTAGAATCTATCACCGATCACTCCCATTAGACTGTACCCAGAGCACCCTACCACCGATAAACAACATACCCATGGAAGAACCAACACAGATCTATATACCACATTTGAACAACGATGGCGACTGGAGAGAGATAACGACAGAGAGTGCTCCTCAGCCCGTAGAAAATCCTCTGATACAGCCACAGAAGAGGGAACCTCCCGCAACAGCACAGGCCATTAGGCTTATTCCTAGCAGCAAGGAGGAAGCCCTGAATAGCTCCGGCTTGCGGCCCGCGCAGAAGGGCCCTGGCGTGGCTGCAAGAATAACACATACTCTTGGGCTACCTGGTAAGAGCATACTTACCCCTTCGGATGCCGAAGGGTTGGCTTTGTCCGGCCCGGACATTCAGATAGACTTTGTCATTGACAAGACTCCCCTTGTACAAGTATTGGCGGCATTTGGCGACACTGGGACATATATACATACTAAGCCTAATCAGAAGTGTCACGCAACGGGTAATTTACACCAGTTATTAGCCTGTGGGATTCCTACCTTTGAACCCGAGACCGGGGGGATTGAACATGAGTACTCATGTCCCTCTTTGCACATAGAGGTAAATTCCGTGTATGGGAAAGACTGCATTATTCTGGGGCCATGCAATCTGGGTAATCACAAAGGGACGCTGCTCAGGCTGCAATTTGACTCAGGGGGCTGACGAACAGCAAAAAGGCTCATATTAAAACTGTCTGTGTATCTCCCTGTTCAATGGTTCTATCGTTAATGTTCCCAAGAAATTTTTTTTTGTTGGTTTAAAACGTTATGCTATGTTTCCATAAGTATATAATTAGCACTCCAAAATGTTATTTATTATATGTATATCTGGCAAAAGACGGTTGCTACCATACCCTCGGCAGTCCAGTAAAAACCTATTTCCATAACACACTCTGTTAGCAAATACCCAATTCATAGCATATGCTTATTTCCTGGACACTAACATAATATTTAGGAGCGCAAGACTGACATTGGTGTTACTTATTTATGCCTCGCACCTCATAAACAGTACTTTAATGCACGGCACTTGCTTGGGCAGTAGCTGCCTATACATTTAAAAAGTAATGCCATGCTACATATCAGTTTATACACAACCTTACGCCCTATGCTGTCCGTGGTATCTAGGTATGTTAACCCTAAGTTGTCATAACCACTCTCAGGGGTGTCATACCCCACATCCCCCAGGTAGTACATTGTATGACACTGTTATATTAATAGCATTATAGCAACTGATCTGCTAGAACTTATAAGAGCACACAATATGACAGGGAAAGGAATACCCTTGTAAACTTCCTTTTTTTTTTTCTTTTTTTTTTTTTTACTTATTAATAAGCCCTTTTGACATATATTAAAATTATCTGTGCGAGAAGCAACTTGTCTACATTTATTAGATGACACCTGAAAACTCGGAAATTATCTTGTCTTGTTTCTGCTTATATCACAATGTTTTTCTGTATATAGTTATATCTAGTTTAAATAATCCCAATATCTTTTGGAAGCATATTAATTATAGGACCAAGAGTGTCCTAGAAACTTGTTATATGGGACAAAAATGAGGACTGGTTTAGCAATATACTGTACTTGTACATGTACCAATACATTCTGGTCTTCCTATCTTGTACTTGCTATTCATGTATGCATATTTCCTCAATAAAAACTTAAAAAAAAAAAAAAAAAAAAAGGGGACGTGCTTTTAGAACATTCTGCACATGCGTTTGTGTGGGAGTGTGTCTGAGTGTGCGACTCAGTTTTTGTTAAAATACGATTTCTGGTGCAGAAGTTTGTTACGATTTTTGATGCACCATAACAATAAATTTTTCCTGTGTATGTTTGTGTAAATGGTTCAATTATTCATTTTGTATCATTTTTAAATTACAAATTTAATTGTGCATTTTTGTAATGTATGCATCTCCTTCCCATGCAAAATGCAGTAAATAGCTTGTTATAATTCCGCCAGGGAAATAGAAGTACAGGTGAACATTCTTTTAGAATCTCACCAGCCCAGAGAACTTTTTAGAACCGGGCCCTAAATCTTGAGATTCTAAAGCACTGGTTTTCAAAGCTGTCATCAGACCCCCCAACAGGCCAGGTTTTCAGAATAACCTTGGGTGAAAGCATTAAAAAATCATGTGCTCTAGTTCAGATATCTTCAAAATGTGGCCTCTTAGGGAGATCTGAGGACAGGTTAGAAACAGTATTCTAAAAAGTCTTAAGCTGTTTATTGTCCCTTTAATTAAATCTCTAAATCTGGAGTCTATAATAACTTTTTGTTATGGATTCTTGTGACACACGCACACAGAAAATGTATACACATTAAGAGATAGATCAATAAAAAACAGGTAGTATTTGCTTATTTTAAATTAAATACACTTAAAGAAGAGAGAGTCCTACTTTGGTAAGTGTATATTAATGTGTACTCACTCTCTCTTCTTTGTGTATTTCATTCCAATTTTGGGACTGTAGCACATATATCATCAATGAATTCTCATTTTTGTCCATGTGCACCCTAATACTTAGAATTTGACTACTTTTTTTAAATCCATTATAATTTTAAAAATACTGTAGATATGTGCGATTCGTTTCGGATCGATTCAGAAATTCGGAAAATTCGGAGATTCGAATCGATTCGAGTTTCCGAATTAAAATACTGCAGAATCTACCGAATAAATCCGAATCGAATCGAATACATCCGAATTGATTCGGATGTATTCGGTAGATTTGGATGGCCGTGTATTACACTAGTATTGTACAGTATATTAGGTTGTATCACTCTGCTATGGGTTAAACCTAATATACAGTACATAATACTAGTGTAATACACAGCACATCCCACCTAACACTTTCCGAATTTCCGAATCGATTCGAACCGAATCAAATCGAATCGAACCGAATTTTTTCCGAATACGAAAGAATACGAATGAATCCGAAACAAATTCATTCGAATTTTTCCGAATTCGAATAGATCCGAACCAAAATTCAAATAGATTTGAATCGATCCGAACCGAAACAAATTTTTCGAAGCTGCACAAGTCTAAAATACTGTACACACACACCCACACCAGCGCTATGGAATTTGGCGGCGCTTTACAAATAAAAGATAATAATAATAATAATATATATATATATATATATATATATATATATATATATATATATATACATATATTTATATATATATATATATATATATATACATATATATATATATATATATATATATATATATATATATATATATATATATATATATATATATACACACTAGACTTGTGCACGGCAGAAATATTCGTTTAGTTTCAGATTTTTTCTAATTTCATTTTCGGATCAATTTGAATTCGGAAACATTCGAATGTATTCATTTCGGATTCTGATGTATTCGGTTTGGATTCGATTCGAAAATTCTTAAGTTTGGTATGTGTTAGGTGGAGTGCTGTGTATTAGACTAGTATTATGTACTGTATATTAAGTGTAACCCATCATAATACTAGTGTAATACACAGCACATCCCACCTAACACTTTCCGAATTTCCGAATCGATTCGAACCGAATCAAATCGAATCGAACCGAATTTTTTCCGAATCCGAAAGAATCCGAATGAATCCGAAACAAATTCATTCGAATTTTTCCGAATTCGAATAGATCCAAACCAAAATTCAAATAGATTTGAATCGATCCGAACCGAAACAAATTTTTCGAAGCTGCACAAGTCTAAAATACTGTACACACACACCCACACCAGCGCTATGGAATTTGGCGGCGCTTTACAAATAAATGATAATAATAATAATATATATATATATATACATATATTTATATATATATATATATATATATATATATATATACATATATATATATATATATATATATATATATATATATATATACACTAGACTTGTGCACGGCAGAAATATTCGTTTAGTTTCAGATTTTTTCTAATTTCATTTTCGGATCAATTTGAATTCGGAAACATTCGAATGTATTCATTTCGGATTCTGATGTATTCGGTTTGGATTCGATTCGAAAATTTGTAAGTTTGGTATGTGTTAGGTGGAGTGCTGTGTATTAGACTAGTATTATGTACTGTATATTAAGTGTAACCCATCTGAATCAACATAAGTACCAACCTCACAGGTACCAGCTACACAATATGCAGAGAGCTAGCAGAGGTATATAACCTAATATACAGTACATAATACTAGTGTAACACACAGCACATCCCACCTAAGAACCAACCTCACAGGTACCAGCTACATAATGTGCCCTGCACAGAGCTAGCAGACTGATATAACCTAATATACTGTACAATACTAGTGTAATTGTGATTAATCCATGGCCATTCTAATGTAACGAATAAATCCATTCTAATTCGGATTTATTTGTTACAAATGCATTCGGATTAGTTTAGTTTCGTTGCTAGGGTAATTTGGAAATTCGAATCGATCCGAAGCTCCGAATTTGACAAATTTGTCAGAATTTTGATTCGGAACGAAACGAAATGCACATGTCTAATACACACAGCTCCTTCCTAGATGGTAACTATATAATATATAAAATATATGTTTAAATAATTACTGAACTTTGTTATTAAAAAAAAATATCTCAATCTGGACAGAGGAGGGATGAGGTATCATGGAGCAGGGAGGAAAGAGGAGGCAGCATAAAGCACGGATGGCAGAGGAGGCAGCATGGAGGAGGGAGGAGGAAGCATGAAGGAGGGAGGACAGAAGAGGCATAACAGATGTAGGAGGAAGGAGGGAGTTTTACAGGAGGAAGCATGGAGTTTTAAAGGATGCAGGAGGGAGTTTTGGAGGAGGAAGCAAGGATGTACTAAAATGGACACTGTACAGCTATGTAAGAGTCAATGGGCAGCGTCATTTGGCTGAAGCAATTATACATATAGTAAAAGCCAAACGGACAGTATTTGACTTGTCCAAATTCATTTTAAAATAAAAACTACAGTCCAAGAAGTATCTCCCATGCAGTGGTATTGAGCCCACTCTGAAAAAACACAGCCGTCTTCACGCTACCGCTACTGTACGCCAAGGGGAACGGTCTCAGGATGATGACATCACCGGTGCTTGTCCTGCACAGAAGCGCTCCATCAACACCAACCATAAAATATTTAACACAAACAAGGAGCAGCGCCCGGAAATCCAAAAGACTCAGCAGACTCTTCATAAGTAAAATGCAAAATTTAATGTGCACCCAAAGTGACAGAGTACATACAAGAAAAAAGGTCAAACATGTTTCATGGTTATCACATATAGTACTTCATCAGTGACCTGTATCAAACAAATGTTGGCTCTCTTGATTTATAGTCTAAAACATCCCTCCCCCAGCACTAATTAAGTACCATTATCCCATACACCTGGGTAACATGGAATCTATCATAAATAAATTAGAAAAAAAAAAGGGGCGGGGGGTGGAGAAAGTATAAGGCAATACTGAAATGAAATGCAAAGTGATTGTACATATATTAAATGCATAGTTGGAAAAGCATAAATTTCTATCAAAAATCAAAAAATCGAATAGAAAGGGAACAATACATTTCTATACACATTTGTGCTATTAAAATATAGGTGCTAATATTACACATGCACTATACAAAATGTTTAACATCCCACACTGAGTTCAAACCTTTTGGCATTTGTGTATCCAAGTGAAAGATCCAGAAGACCTTACATTGTCTTAGGACTTCTTCCCTATTCCCCTCTCTGGGGAATCTTGGAATGACTAGTATGCATTGTAATGTCAAAAGTGAACTATCAGCATTGTGTTCCCTTTTGAAATGCAGGGAGATCGGAGTAGTTGACTCAGGAACATCAATAGCTCTCAAATGTTCAAGAAACCGATCCTTGAGAGCTTGTGTAGTTAAACCCACGTACTGCTTACAGCACCCCCTGCAGGTCAAAATGTATACTACAAAGCAAGAATTAAACGTGGAATGTTGTCGCATTCGATACTTTTTACCAGTAACCTGTGAAATTAATTCAGTGCCAGAAATGGCATATGAGCAGGACTTACATATCTTACTGTTACATTTGAAAAACACCTGGTTTCAAAGAAAGCCAGTTGGACTTTTTTTGCCCTGGTAGCATAAATGGAGATAGGGTATTCCCTAAGGTTTTAGCCTTTCTAGACACAAAACAGCAACCATTGTTCACAATTTCCCTAAGTCTATCATCAGTTTCCAGAATAGATAATGAATCTCTGATAATCCCACATATTATGTGGTATTCACTACTATAAGTGGTGATAAACTTAGGTTGATTTCTCACATCTTGTGACTTTTTTCTGTGGATGAAAAGAGAACTTCTCTCCAGAAGATCTACTTGCTTTTTAGTTTTTAATAAGGTTTCCTTCCTGTAACCCCTATTCACAAACCTTTCCGTAAGTTCACTAGCATGTAATTCGTATTTGTCTGTGGTAGTACAATTTCTCTTTATCCGCATGTACTGACTCTTGGGGATTGCGTTTACAGTGTGTTTGGGATGACAAGATTCAGCATTTAAAATGGTATTACCAGCCACATCTTTCCTATATAGTTCCACCTCAACTTGCTTCTTATTCACATTTGATTTCAACAAGATATCCAAATAGGCAATACAATCTTTGCTATATGTGTAGGTAAATGCAAGATTTTGGTCATTGTAGATGACTCCTAAATGAAGGGATCAGTTCCTCAGGACCCTTCCAAACAAAAAGAAGGTCATCAATATAACAGCCAAAAAAGAGGATATTCTCACGAAAAGGACAACTATCTTCAAAGACGCGAAAAAGCTCCCACCAACCTAAATACAGGTTTGCATAAGAGGGAGCAAATTTTGCTCCCATAACGGTTCTGCGCCTCTGGAGATAGTATCCCTCCTCAAACATGAAGAAATTGCATTTCAACAAAAAATCTATGGATCTCAAGATGAATTCTTTTAATACCTCACTGTAGTCAGAAAACCGACTTAAGAAAAACTCAATGGCCTTCATACCCTTATCGTGGGGTATAGAAGTGTACAAAGAAACAACATCAATGGATACAAATGAAAAACCATCTTGCCATTCTAGGATTTCAATCTGTCTAATGACATCACTGGTATCCTTGATGTAGCTTTTAAGATTTAAGACCAATGGCTGTAAGTAACAATCAATCAACTCTGACTGAGGTTCAGTTAATGAGCATATCCCTACCACAATAGGGCGGCCAGGGGGGTTTTGAAGACTCTTATGGATTTTGGGCAAGTCATGAAATATTGCCACTTTGGGATGTTTTACCATAAAAAAATCCACCTTTTTCTGTGTTATAATACCATTGTTAACAGCCCAGTCTACAATTAAGAATAATTCTGTTTGATAGACAAAAATAGGATTGTAAGGTAACCTCTCTCATATACCTCAGTATCTGACAACTGCCTAATGGCTTCTGCAATATAATCAACCCTATCTAGGACAACAATCTTACCTCCCTTGTCTGAACCCCTGATTACCAAATCAGTGTTTCAATGCTTGTAATGCGAGGTACTCATGTTTTGTGAGATTTTGTAACATATCTCAGCCTAATGTCACTATCCCTTTAAGACTTCCTTCTCTGACTGCTGCATTTGGGCAGTATTCACATTCAGCTTGCTTGCCTGCCTGATTAATCATTCATGCACCTGATTACCTCAGCCTCTTTTTAAGCCTTCTCAGGTCTAATGTGCTTTGCATTAACATTGAAGTTGTGATCCTGAACAACAGAGGTCTGTGACTGTTTCCTGTATGAATTTACCAACTATTTCAACCCACAGCATTTTCTATTCCAATGCCTAAAATCATCAAATCGCAAGTATCCAAATAATTCCATTTTCTGTTTCCTGGACACTGCTACTTAACAAACTCAGAACTTTATTATAAATCAAGCATACTTTTGGTTATCATCACTCTCTAATTACAACAGCATCTTACTCAGAACTTTATAACCATTTCTCTGCTACAAGTTGTCATTGCTGAAATATCCTGCTGCAAATATGTTAACATATTCTGAACTCTGCATCTATGTGTTCAATTAAAAGCTTTCATGTGATTCTCCAATATATGTTCAAACAGTAATTGATGCCTTAAACTTAACTTTCACCTGTGCTGCTCTGCTAATTACTGACATACAGCTCTTTATAATATTATATACTGTGAACCTGCAACAAACCAAGTTTGCATCTAAATGCACAAACAGTAATTAATGCCTAAACTTGCAGCTTGTCTAAGTACCTGTGCAGCTGTGCTTAAACTCTGACATACAGCTTTATATAAAATTATGTACTGTGAACCTGCAACAAACCTTAGTTTGCATCTAAGTGTCAATCTTTTACTAGATTACTCTGAAGCCTGAACATTCCACATTGCTATATTTTTTCTCTCATTGAATCCTGCAGTTACTTCTATTAACTAACTATAAGTCACAGTGAAGTCAGAAGTATACAAATGTTGCACCCTCCATTTATTCTACAATAACTTCTAGCAACTATGAATCACAGAATATCATCTATCCACGTCCAGGATACTCTTCCCCGGGTCAGGGGTCGGTGTCTTCAAATCCCTACCACTGCCCCGAGGGTCTGTGTCCTGAGCGCATGTACATCGGATCATGACAGAATGTTAATGCCCAAAAAAGGGATCCGCAGTGGTAGTGGATGCACTGACCCTCAAAGGAAAATAAAAAATTACAACATAACTCAGACTCAAGCAATCCCTAAAGGAAAAACAGAAGATTTTCAAACTTTAAAAAATTTAAAGACACAGTACTCCCATTCTAGACAATCCTCTACTCATGTTCGTGGTTACCATTTTGGTGAAACTGATCCTGAATCTGACTATGAAAATGAAGAGGATTTAACCATAGCTTCAGCAGAAAAAAAATCAGATTTTTAAAGATTTAAAGAGACAGAACCACTTTTCTAAAATGTCATCTGTTCCTCAATTTCGTGCTTACTATTTTGGTGAAACTGATCCTGAATCTGACTATGAAAATGAAGAGGATTTAACCATAGCTTCAGCAGAAAAAATTCAGGCTTTCAAAGATTTAAAGAGACAGAACCACTATTCTAGAATTTCATCTGTTCCTCATGTTCGTGATTTCCATTTTGGTGAAACTGATTCTGAGTCTGACTATGTAACTGAAGAGGATGCATTCATAGATTCAGCAGAAAAAAATCAGACCTTTAAAGATTTAAAGAGACAGGACTACTGTTCCAGAAAACCATCTACTCCTCCTGTTTGTAATTCCTATCCTGGTGATACTGATTCTGAGTCTGAATATGTCAACATGGAGGATGACTTCACAGATCCAGCTGAACTGGCATTAGACTTGTATGAGCGCAACTTTAATTCACCACAAACTCAGACAAAACCTCAACCTATTGGCTATAACGACATCCTTGGTTGTTATATTTACAATATGGAAGATACAGACAGCTCCCATCATGAAACCTCTCATGGAAATACTGATCTTCCTATTTCTGATATTACCATGGATTCGTTGGATTGGACAGATTCAGAGCTGCAAGAAAAGACATCTTGTTTACAGTCAGCTGTTTGGAGAAAAGGTCCCCTCAACTACTATGCTGATTTATCACATCAGAATTATGCATCCAGTGATGAAGAGGATTTCTGTTCTCAACCTTACTACAAGCCACAATGGCAGCAACCTAAGAAGCCTCATACTGGGAAGAAATCTAAGCTCTCTAAGAAAAAGAAGAAGAAGAAATTCCTTCTGCCCACAGAAAATCAGAAGTGCAAAGAGGAAACTCAGCCTGATTCCCCTGTTTTAGTTTCTGTTGTACCAGACTCTCTCTTGCCTCCTGACACTGTCAACACCAAGCTGGATGATGTCTATAGTCACTATCAGTCTGTTCTTAAAGCATCTAATGGTATCTCTTCTCAGACTCTACAACAACTACAAAAACTGTTTCCAACTATTGATTTCTTGCATCCCTCTCATGCTGCCTCAATACCTGTAAACCCTGTGCTAGAAGCAAAAGATAATTCTGTTCCAGATATACAACCTTTCAGGTTACCAGAGATAATCCCTGGAGAATTTAGCTCTGATATTCAAACTCAAATAAGCATGCCTGCTGAACTCCAGATAACTTCTCAGTCAGAATCTTGTGTCACAATTCCTCCGCATCTACCTGAGTATGGCATATTTCAGTACACTTCACCTTCTCAAAATTCTTCTGTTACTGCAGCTAAGAAATTGTTTCCTTTGTGAGATACTTTGCATCAACCTACATTTTCCTGTACAGGAATTCCTGATACTGAATCCTGTGAGGACAACTTTGAACCAAGTTCGCAAGTGGACATTCTTGAACCTGAAACTTGTACAAAAGTTCTTCAAGAAGATTCCCCAGTGCCCATTCCTGTTCCTGTTTTCCATGATTATACTACTAAACCTGACATCAAGGTGGACTCTCCTGGTTTTAACCCTGGTATGGGTATTCCTTTGTTTAACCCAGAAATGGGTGTAATAATACTTTATCCTGAAGATAGCCATGCCCTCTACTCAGAAGCGAGTATGGTTCTTGGCTCTAAAGTGGGTCTTGTTAATTCTTCGTTTATGAACCCTGAAGAAAGCCTTGCCCTCTGCTCAGAAGAGAGTATGGTTCCTGGCTCTAAAGTGGGTTCTTTTTCTTTCTCTATAGTTGAACCTTGCCCTGGCATGGGCATTCCTTCACCCGATCCTACTGAGGATATTCCTGAACCTTGCCCAGATGTGGGTACTTCCAAACCTTGCCCTGGCATAGGCATTCCTTCACCTGATCCTACTGAGGATATGACTGAACCTTGCCCAGATGTGGGTATTCCTGAACCTTGCCCTGGTGTGGACATTCATATACCTGTTCTTAGTGAGAACACTTTTGATTCTGAATCCAGTAAGGAGACATTTCATATTGAATTAGAAGATGGCAAGAACTGGACAAATCTTGCACTCTACACTACTATCTCCTAATTTGAAGAAAGCCCTGCTATTGCGTTAGAAGTGGCTATAGCTTTTTCTTTTGGAGTATATCTAATCCTCAGCCAAGAGGTTAATTCTGAGGATACTCAATTCTCTGACCCAAAGGTGCTTAATCTGGTTATCAATCCAGAATGCTGCATCTCTATTTCTGAAGCTGAGGAAAGCCTATTCATTTCTCTAGGACTGGATGCCTTTTCATTGGCTATGTACATGCTCATCTATCATGAAGAACATCCGCCTATCTACCCTCAGGATGATTCTGTGGTAGGAAGCTCATTGTATGTTATGTTCATGCATTCTCACGATGACTACAAAAAAGTTGACTTCAAGTTTTGCTCTCATCATTGTCAAGATCTTTTGATACCTGAATTACATGGCCTTTACTTCGTCATTCAACTTTTTCAAGAGATTTCCAAACCTCCTTTCTTGATTTCCGATTGGACTCACTACCTCCATACACCTACTACTGGTACTCCATGTCATTTTTGTTCTCTCTCCTTTTGGATTGTGTTGGGCGCCCGGAGGTCGCCTTTGAGGAGGGCGATCTGTAACATATCTCAGCCTAATGTCACTATCCCTTTAAGACTTCCTTCTCTGACTGCTGCATTTGGGCAGTATTCACATTCAGCTTGCTTGCCTGCCTGATTAATCATTCATGCACCTGATTACCTCAGCCTCTTTTTAAGCCTTCTCAGGTCTAATGTGCTTTGCATTAACATTGAAGTTGTGATCCTGAACAACAGAGGTCTGTGACTGTTTCCTGTATGAATTTACCAACTATTTCAACCTACAGCATTTTCTATTACAATGCCTAAAATCATCAAATCTCAAGTATCCAAATAATTCCATTTTCTGTTTCCTGGACACTGCTACTTAACAAACTCAGAACTTTATTATAAATCAAGCATACTTTTGGTTATCATCACTCTCTAATTACAACAGCATCTTACTCAGAACTTTATAACCATTTCTCTGTAACAAGTTGTCATTGCTGAAATATCCTGCTGCAAATATGTTAACATATTCTGAACTCTGCATCTATGTGTTCAATTTAAAGCTTTCATGTGATTCTCCAATATATGTTCAAACAGTAATTGATGCCTTAAACTTAACTTTCACCTGTGCTGCTCTGCTAATTACTGACATACAGCTCTTTATAACATTATATACTGTGAACCTGCAACAAACCAAGTTTGCATCTAAATGCACAAACAGTAATTAATGCCTAAACTTGCAGCTTGTCTAAGTACCTGTGCAGCTGTGCTTAAACTCTGACATACAGCTTTATATAAAATTATGTACTGTGAACCTGCAACAAACCTTAGTTTGCATCTAAGTGTCAATCTTTTACTAGATTACTCTGAAGCCTGAACATTCCACATTGCTATATTTTTTCTCTCATTGAATCCTGCAGTTACTTCTATTAACTAACTATAAGTCACAGTGAAGTCAGAATATATTGTATACAAATGTTGCACCCTCCATTTATTCTACAATAACTTCTAGCAACTATGAATCACAGAATATCATCTATCCACGTCCAGGATACTCTTCCCCGGGTCAGGGGTCGGTGTCTTCAAATCCCTACCACTGCCCCGAGGGTCTGTGTCCTGAGCGCATGTACACCGGATCATGACAGATTTCCACTCCTATGGTCGGACCAATCAATAGAATCATGAAGATCTTTTAGCTGTAATTCTACAGACTTTTGAAAAACCTCTATAGCACTGGATCTGGTATTTACTGGATAAAAATCTGATTTGGCTTTTAGCTTCGTATCATCTATTTTAATAATAGCTACAGCACTGCCAACAAAATTTTCTGCATCCAGAGATACCAAATCTAGTTCTGCTCATTTGTCAGAAAAATCAAAGTTAGTTGTTATATCTGTATAGGTAATAGTATCCTCACTAGGAATCTCTTGTTCAGCATCAAAAACATATTTTTTGAGAACCAAAGTCCTAACAAACCTATTCAAATCAACTATTGTGTTGAAAAGGTTAAAGTGTATAGATGGGGCAAAATTTAAATCCAGGGAGAGAAGACGAATTTGTGTATTTGTCAAATTATACTTGGACAAGTTGACAACATTACAGTTGTCTAAATGTACTTCCTTGTCTGGTTCATCTTCTTCCTCTGGGTATACCTGTGCACCTGTCTGAGGGGCAGTTAATTCTCTTGTATTTGCGGACCCTCTATGTATTTTTTCGTGTAAGCTGAGGGGTCCTCTTCTCGTTTTTTTGACTGAGTAGATGTTAGTGAATCTTGTGTGTTCTCTCTAGTCTGTAAAACATAGGAGGTAGAGGCGACTGGCTGCCTAGTTGTTTCAGTCACTCCTTCTAAATCACAAGAGTCATAGTTATATTCAGTGTCTGTATCACTGAAGGTGACTTTCTTACCAAAGTGAAAGTTACCCTTTTTATGCTGTCTACCCCTCCTCCTATTATCAGAAAAGGAAAACTTGTAAACTTTGTCATTGTCATAATCCTGCTTGTCTCTTAGTATTTTTTTTTTTTTTAAACTGCCATAGAGTATTTTTAAATTCAGTAATAACTTTCTGTATCTTATCATCATATGCCTTAAAATCAGGTGAATCAGATCAAATGCTCCTGTAATTGCTTCCTCTCAGCACTTAAATTCTGACGTTGCTCTTTTTTAAATTCAATTAATAAAGCTATAAGGGCTAAAGAGCATTCTGTCAAGATATTATTCCATTTCAATATAAATTCTGAATCAGTCACATTAAAAGAGGGAAATGTTCTAATCAGTAGACCTCTTGGTATACGCCTTGCTTTCTGGTAGATAGTAAAGGACTTAATATCCAGTTCCAACCTAGAGTCCTTTTTTAACAACTTATCCATCCTAAAAAACAGACTATCAATGTCTTGATTTTCCTCTTTTTCTATTGTGTCAGAATTAAAAAGACCTTCACAGTCACTGTATCCCTCTACAGTAGTTTGAAAGATAAAACCAGAGTTTGCCATATTTGTACAAAAAGTACTCTATTAAATACACAGGTGTATCATATATAATAATTTTGTTTGTAATGTCCGTCTCCGTATGCAGTTGCGCACGCATCCTCAAAGGAATGTTGGATGCGTTCAGCCTCCTTGCAGCAACAGACAGCTTCAGGAGCTCCAACTCTCAGCTGTAACATAACAGCTGAGAGCTGGAGCTTCTGAAACTTCAGGCATCTGCTGTATATGGAGCCGGAGAGCGATCGGTGCTCCGCCTCCATATGAGGCCAGATGCCTGATCGTTACAGACGGAGACACTGTGTGTGTTACCGTCTGCAACGATCTTCTGCTGGTGGACAGCTCAGCAGGGAAGGGGAGGCAGTGGGAGTGCCCTAATTATAAAAATAAAAATTGGCAGCTCAGCAGGGAAGGAGAGACAGTGGAAGTGCCCCAATTAAATAAAGGACAGGGGAAGAGAGAGCAAAAGAGAAGGGGGGAGAGAGCAAAAGAAGTGGGGAGAGAGCAAAAGAGGGGAGGGAGAGCAAAAGAGGGGGGAGAGAGCAAAAGAGGGGGGAGAGAGCAAAAGAGGGGGGAGAGAACAAAAGAGAGGGGAGAGCAAACGCAGAAGAGAGGGGAGAGGGAGAGCAAAAGAGAGAGGAGAGAGAAAGAGCAAATGAGAGCTGGAGAGAGAGCAAACCAGAGGGGAAAGAGAGAGCAAAAGAGAGGGTAGAGAGTGAGCAAAAGAGAGGGGGGAGGGAGAGCAAAAGAAAGGGTAGAGAGAGAGCAAAAGAAAGGGGGAGAGAGAGCAAAAGAGAAAGGGGGAGAGAGCAAAAGAGAGGGGGAAGAGAGAGCAAAATAGAGGGGGAAGAGAGAGCAAATGAGTGGGGGGAGATAGAGCAAATGAATGGGGAGAGAGTGAGCAAATGAGAGGGCAGAGAGAGAGAGCAAATGAGAGGGGAGAGCAAAAGAGAGGGGGGAGAGAGCAAAAGAGAGGGGGAGAGAGCACAAAAATGAGGGGGAGCGAGAGAGCAAAAGAGAGGGAGAAAAAGAGCGCAAAAGAGAGGGGGAGAAAGAGAGCAAAAAAGAGGGAGAGAGAGAGAGAGCAAAGCAAAAGAGAGGGGGAGAGAAAGAGAGCAAATAAGAGCTGGAGTGAGCAAAAGAGAGGGGAGAGACAGCATAAGAGAGGGGAGAGAGAGCAAAAGAGAGGGAGGAGAGAGAGAGCAAAAGAAAAGGGAAAGGGAGAGCAAAAGAGAGAGGGAAAGAGAGAGCAAAAGGGGGGGAGAGAGAGCAAAAGAGAGGGGGAGAGAAAGAGAACAAATGAGAGCTGGAGAGAGCAAAAGAGAGGGGAGAGAGAGCAAAAGAGAGGGGATAGAGAGCAAAAGAGAGGGGAGAGAGAGAGCAAAAGAGAGGGGGGAGGGAGAGCAAAAGAGTGGGGAAAGGGAGAGCAAAAGAGAGGGGGAGAGAGATAGCAAAAGAGAGGGGAGAAGGAGAGCAAAAGTAAGGGGGGAGAGAGAGCAAAAGAGAGGGGGAGAGAGAGCAAATGAGAGGGGAGAGAGAGAGCAAAAGAGAGGGGGGACAAAGAGCAAAAGAGAGGGAGAGAAAGAGCAAAAGAGAGGGAGAGAGAGAGCAAAAGAGAGGGGGAGAGATAGAGAGCAAAACAGTGGGAAGAGAGAGCAAAAGAGAGGGGGGAGAAAGAGCAAAAGAGAGGGGGAGAGAAAGAGAGCAAATGAGAGCTGGAGAGAGCAAAAGAGAGGGGAGAAGGAGAGCAAAAGAGAGGGGGGAGAGAGAGCAAAAGAGAGGGGGAGAGAGAGCAAATGAGAGGGGAGAGAGCAAAAGAGAGGGGAAAGGGAGAGCAAATGAGAGCTGGAGAGAGCAAAAGAGAGGAGAGAGAGAGCAAAAGAAAGGGGAGAGAGAGCAAAAGAAAGGGGAGAGCGAGAGCAAAAGAGAGGGGAGAGAGAGAGAGCAAAAGAGATGGGGAGAGAGAGAGAGCAAAAGAGATGGGGAGAGAGAGAGCAAAAGAGTGGGGAGAGCGAGCAATAGAGAGGGGGAAAAAGAGCAAAAGAGAGGGGGAGAGAAAGAGAGCAAATGAGAGCTGGAGAGAGCAAAAGAGAGATGAGAGAGAGCAAAGGAGAGGGAAGAGAGAGAGCAAAAGAGAGGGGAGAGAAAGAGCAAAAGAGAGGGGAGAGAGAGAGCAAAAGAGAGGGGAAAGGGAGAGCAAAAGAGAGGGGAGACGGAGAGCAAAAGAGAGAGGGGAGAGAGAGCGTAAACTGCATCCAGGTGGATTCCAAAAATGGCAGGGTGGTGAAAGAATCCAACTGATGCAGCATAAGCTGCATCCAGGTGGATTCTTTCACCACCCTGCTATTTTTTTTAATCCACCTGGATGCAGCATAAGCTGCATCCAGGTGGATTCCGAAAATGGCAGGGTGGTGAAAGAATCCACCTGATGCAGCGTAATTTGCATCCTGGTGGATTCTTTCACCACCCTGCCATTTTTTAATCCACCTGGATGTAGCGTAAGATGCATCCAGCTGGATTCCCGAAAATGTCAGGGTGGTTCCATCTCCACAATAGACCACCCTTCCAAAAATGGCAGGGTGGTTCCGTCACCACAAAATACTGCCCTCTGGGCAGGCTTTCTAACTTATTTATACAAAAGAAGAGTTACAAAATAGGATGTTTATCTGTAGCTTAAACAAAAATTAGACTGCCCTTTGGGCAGGCTTATCGACGAGTATTTAATAATTTTAATTTATAGTCCACTTGCTAGTTTAGGAAATAATGATTTAGCTATAAAAAATGGCAGTGGAATTTGAATGATGTCTGCAAAATAGATTTGACAGGAGTGGATGTCTAATAAGACGCTTCCTCGTTCCTACTGATGCACTCTCTGTTTTGGGCACGGCTCATCTACAGAACTTTCCCTCATGGATCCACAGCACTATGAATGGCAAATAGCTCTCTGATACAGTTACATAGGAGAAAGTGTGTATGATAACATGAATTGGAACTCCCCACAGCTTGATTTTGAAGGGCACATCATTTGTTTAAAGAAATATTAAAACAAAGTTCCTGTGCAGACCCCCCTCTCCCTAAACCTAACCCACTGTCAACCCCCTATCCTACAGTCCTCCAACAAATGTAAGATTTCCTACATTTTCTATTACAAATATTAAGATATGATAAATAATAAGCTATTGTTAAATTTTACTAGTCTATTTGGTTTAACTTGATTTTGTCATTTAAACATTATCACATCGACAAGCACACAGACTCAATAATGCGGATAGATATTTGCAAGCCCTAGTCCATTTACATAATATTGGAATAAAATGTAGTGAGCAGTCAGTAATATCCTTACATCTTACATGAAACTATCATTTTGTTGTTTAATTTTGGTGGCATCACAGTTCCTTATGCCTTCTTCAAAAAGGCCAATTGGTACCACATGCTATTCCTCCTACATTTTTTGCTGCACCATATGAGGTTTTGTTCAAGTGCATAATTTTCCAGTCCTTAAACTGTACAGCATCTGTTTAGTGCTAAGCGGTTTTCCACTTACATTGGCTGTCATTCATTATGTAAATCTTCATTAGAATTCCACATTACATTTATGTTGATGCATTGCCTTCAAGTATTGTTTCCTATAATTTATTAGCAATAAACAAAGGCAGATTCAAAAATTTGTCACAATATTCTTCATTGCACATCATCTAAACTTTTCATTAAATGACACTGTGGTGTTAGGTAGCCTAATAGAAATACAGTGAATGCCTCAAGGCAGAGGGTGACACGAGAACTCAAACTGGGACATTTAGAATCGGTAATTGAATCTTCAAATGTCTTAAAAGCTTTAGGGATTGAATGTTATTGATGAAGCTGGAAGTGACATGGACTCCCCAGGCATGTACTTGAGAAACATATTGTGAAATCAGTCACCTGACGACTTTATAATCAGTCTGCACTTGCTAAATTACACAGCCATCGTTACACATGCAACTTCATTTCTTGGCATAGTTATTATCCCATGACAGCATTTACAGCTGTCAAGTCTTTGGGTAAAACCTTTAATCCTTTGATTATGAAAATGACTGTACTAAATTTTTATTGTGCCAAATAAGTAATTTGCTCTTCTAAGGTCAGTTGATTTATTTATTTTGCTTAAACACTATTTAGTTCAAATTAAATATTGTTGATGAGCCATTGCTAAATGTTAGTCTATGGTTCCTATTACAGTTTATTCATATAATATCTTTTTCGTCATTATATTATTCCATAAAACTGCTGAGGGTTTTATTTTTTAAAGGGGCACTCAAGTAAAAAATGAAACTTTCATGATTCATACAGAGCATGTCTTTTTA
The DNA here is from genome assembly GCF_027579735.1 of Bombina bombina. Taxonomy (NCBI): domain Eukaryota; kingdom Metazoa; phylum Chordata; class Amphibia; order Anura; family Bombinatoridae; genus Bombina; species Bombina bombina. The sequence continues at coordinate 211,119,472 of NC_069504.1, read as the reverse complement.
AACAAATTTCCAATTTACTTCCATTTACAAAATGTGCACATAGTCTTACTGGGCATGTGCAAGAATTCACAGAATATGCGTATATGTATTTGTGATTGGTTGATGGCTGTCACATGATACAGGGGGAGGGGAATTAGACTTAACTTAGAAATTTGTCATTACAAAAAGTACAACTTATTTGAAATTCAGTCTAAGTGCTTTTGCATTGTCTTGTTATCATGCATTTGTTGATTAAGCAAATCTACTGTATTTACTGGTCTTTCAAGCATCTTAGTTACTAATTGCATTTAGATTCACCAAAATATTACCCTAAATATCCAAATGTGTTTCTATCTTTGTGGGTTTCGAATCTCTGACCATAAAATTAGAATGTTCTCTCTAGTCTCCATAGACCCTGCTATTGTGGCCTTTTGGGTCTCTGGGACTCAGTACAACACCAGTGTTTGTAATAACATTTGTTTCCTGGATCCTCCCCCTATAAGAACTCAGCTCTCCCCCCAGTCTGGCAGTGGATCACGTGGGAATAGGTGCCTGTGAGACAGTGGTCTCTTCAGCCTTCTGCGTGTTTTATCTGCCTATTGGCAGACTATCTCAAGAAGCAATGCCATATATAAGATCTTTTAGCGAGATGTGCTAGATATAAACTGTGTAAATATTGCTATCTACTGTCTGCAATTAAAAATACAATACTATTATTATTATTATTATTATTATTATTATTATATTATTATTAAAAATAGAAACAAAACTATAACCCTAATAGACCCTTCCTTATACAATATACTGTTTATCTCAGGAAATTGATTCAATCTTTTATAAAAATCACTATTTAATCCATTGGGTTATAAAGTATTCAGCTAAAGAATCCAAAAGGTATTTCTTTGTCTCAATTGTAATAAAAAAAAAGTTTTATTGTTTAAAAAGATCCCCTTAATCCCCTTATTACCCATTCCCCAGTTTTGCACAGAAAGTACTGTTATATTAATACACTTTTTACCTCTGTGATTACCTTGTATCTAAGCCTCTTCTGATCACATGACTTTTTAATTATTACCTATTGACTTACATTTAAGCCAATTAGTGCAGTGCCATCCACAACCCACGAGCATGAGCACAATGTTATCTATATGCTCTGCTATCCTAGAGCAGTTCTTCCTAATACGTAAATATTGCCCTATTGGGTATCCCAATAGGGCAATATTTACGTATTAGGAAGAACTGGGATAGCAGACTTTGAATAGCAGTCTGAGATCCTATTAGAAAGATTCAAAGTTAGGGGTTATCAAAAAGATATCACAGAGAAAGCCAAAGAAAGAGCAAAAAATACGGATAGGGAGTCTCTATTAATGTACAAAGAAAGACCAATGGAAAACAATACCGATAAAATAAAGATTCCATTTATAACAGATTACAGTATTGACCAGAATATTATAAAAAAAGCAATAAAAAAACACTGGCATCTTCTTAAAGAAGACGATGTATTAGGTGAAAAATTCTCTGATAACCCCGTATTTATATTCAAAAAAGTTGCCAATTTAAAGACACTCCTAGCCCCTAGTGAACTGAAAAAAACAAAGAAAATTATTTTTAAACAAAAAGATCTAACAGGTAAAGATATTATGGGATTTTTTCCCTGCTATTCATGCAAGGCCTGTAGTCATAGTAGTAAAGTGAAAAATATCTAAATCAATAAGGTTACAAAACCCCTCATTATTCAAGATATCATAAGATGTACCAATAAAAATATAATTTACGTCTTAAAGTGCTCCTGTAACCTTTTTTACTTTGGAGAAACTACAAGAATGGTAAGGGACCGCATAAGAGAGCACATTGGTAATATCAAAAATGGTAAGGACGACACCCACTTATACAAACATTTTAAAACAGTTCACAAAGGCAATACTAAACACTTAAAATATTGGGCCATAAAGAAAGTACATAAACATTGGAGAGGTGGTAATATAGAGAAGAAATTGTTGATAAAGGAAGCCGAACTGATCTATAAATATGATACTCTACACCCTAAAGGCCTGAACTCTGAACTAGACCTCTCACCTTTTCTTTTTTAATTATAATAGAATTAACAGAAAGTGTCAAAATAACTCCAATCTATTACACAAACCTTAACTTACAAAAATAGCAATCTGAGAATATGTAGTTATACCTTTTGCAAAACAGATGTAAATATTCTAAGTAAAACATTTTCATGAACAGCTGTTATGTCCTTATAGGAGGGACAATATTAGTCACAATGGATTAAAATTTGTTTTTTAATGTATAGTGTAAGTAAATATATGATATAGAACATGTAGTTAGAATGAAAACCAGTATTTGCTGGTTTGTAAAAAACCATTTGACATTCAAAACAACAGGAAACCAATAAGAAAAATGACTCAAGCACCAGAAAAAGAACTGCATTAAAAAGTTTAAAAGTCTTCTTTTGAGTTTAAAGACTTCCACCTTAAGTCTCTGAGCATGTATAAGGAGTACGATACCCGTATGAAGAAAACACCTGTAATTCCACCTTTACAAAAAAGTATCTGAAAAGGACCAATCAGAATTATCCACAGCCTACTTAAGAACACCTTTTGCCAGTCACCTGCATCTTGATAAAGCTCCCTGGTGAGTGAAACGCGTTGATCTAAGTGACTGTGCCTACTACAGATGATGACATCTGAATCTCAAATTAACTTTTAACCAATATCTGAGGTAACCCGGGTTATTCTGCTACGTTTTGAATCATCAATATCGGAGTCTAAATTATCCCTGCGTGCATTGGCACTAGGTGCAGGGTGTAATTTCAACTGGCTCACAAAGAACTTATCTCCCAAATCATATCTGGATACAACATACACTCTAGCTGAGAATTTCTTCTATTTTTGACAACCGGCGGATTTACCGGTGACGTCAGACGCCAAGATCCATGCGGCGTGCTGACTCGGCTGAGAGATAGCCGGCGGACACAGGCTCCAGAAGCTCTTCCAGGACTCAGAAAAAGTAAGCTTTAAAATTTGTCTTAACCACAATTGAAGGGAGTGTGCAATCACCCCTAGAAAACATACCTCCGTGTGTCATCACAATCTATTACGGAACTTGCATAGAGACTCTGTACTATCCACATATAATTTTAAGGTGATACAAAAAAACTCAGTCCGGACAACGAATCTATCATAATAATAGTTATTACGAGAGTTAACCACATAAAATTCAACTGTGCTTATATGATATATAGTTTTTGACTATTCGGTGATAATTACATAGATTGTTTTATTTAAGTTTTTTTAGATTTTTATGGTTTTAGAGAAACTTTAGGCTGTGCAATTGGGGAGACGTCCCCTTTCTAATTGTTATATTGTAATACTTTTAATCGATAATAAATATGTAAGATTCTTTACATCTGTGTGCATTTACTATATAAGGGCTATCTGTTAGGTCCCTTGGAACCTGCTATTTTTCAGTTCTGGACCCATAACTATACAATCTCAAATATTGCTATTGATATTACACTTTCTACTATTAAGTCTCTAAGTACCGTATTACCCTATATAAGGAGTTTTCACACATAATAAATTTTAAACACTGCTAACGACACACTTTTTTTCACATCACCTTGTTAGCAACATTTTTAGTTACTTTTTTATGATATCACTTAGAGAAGTTGAAATCCACTCCTAATTTTAGCACATAAAATCTAAAGAACAACACCTTCTATCAACATTTGTTTTATTAATTAATTTTTATTTATAATTTTAACATATATTTCGAAGATCACATCTGATAATTTTTTCACCACTGTTTAACATAGCTAAACATAAACATTTCATCAAAATATTAATGTAATACTAATGATCATTAAGGAAAACTAAACTTTGTTCTGATACCTTTAGCTTTTTTAGCGCACTTACCCCATTCCCCTTTTCACTTATTTTTACATTTCTGCAGTGTTTGTGTTTAGATGTAATTTTCCTCTTACTCATTTACTTTTCCCACACATATTATATACCGTTTTTCTCGCCATTAAATGGACTTTCTAAAGATACCATTATTTTCATCATATCTTATAATTTACTATAAAAAAATGTAAAATATGAGGAAAAAATTGAAAAAAACACACACTTTTTCTAACTTTGACCCCCAAAATCTGTTACACATCTACAACCACCAAAATACACCCATTCTAAATAGTTTCTAAATTTTGTCCTGAGTTTAGAAATATCCAATGTTTACATGTTCTTTGCTTTTTTTTGCAAGTTATAGGGCCATAAATACAAGTAGCACTTTGCTATTTCCAATTCACTTTTTTTCAAAATTAGCGCTAGTAACATTGGAACACTGATATCTTTCAGGAATCCCTGAATATCCCTTGACATGTATATATTTATATTTAGAAGACATCCCAAAGTATTGATCGAGGCCCATTTTGGTATATTTCATGCCACCATTTCACCGCCAAATACGATCAAATAAAAAAAAAAACTTAAATTTTTCACAATTTTAGGTTTCTCACTGAAATTATTTACAAACAACTTGTGCAATTATGGCACAAATGGTTGTAAATGCTTCTCTGGGCTCCCCTTTGTTCAGAAATAGCAGACATATATGGCTTTGGCGTTGCTTTTTGGTAATAATAAGGCCGTTAAATACTGCTGCGCACCACACTTGTAATATGCCCAGCAGTTAATGGGGTTAATTAGGTAGCTTGTAGGGTTCATTTTTAGCTTTAGCGTAGAGATCAGCCTCCCACCTGACACATCCCACCCCCTGATCCCCCCCTGACCCCCCTCAAACAGCTCTCTTCCCTCCCCCACCTCACAATTGTCACTGCCATCTTAAGTACTGGCAGAAAGTCTGCCAGTACTGAAATAAAAATAATTTATTATTATTTTTTTATTTTTTTCATACAGTCTGCAGTGATGGATCCCCCCTTACCCCACAACCTCCCTGATCCCCCCCAATACATCTCTCTAAACCTCCCCCTCTACCTATTTGCCGCCATCTTGGGTACTGGCAGCTGTCTGCCAGTACCCAATTTGCCCCCAAAATAGTTTTTACTTTTTTATATGTAATACTTGTTTTCTGTAGTGTAGCTGGCCCCCCTAAATGATCTACATCCCTCCCCCTCTCAGATCCCTTACTAAAGAACTAAGATCCCCCTGCTTCCACATCGTTCTTTTTTTTTACTTTCATATTCCGGCATAATTTGCATGTGCACGCACCCGCCGCCCCCGCCCTCCCGGCCGCAAACGCCCCTCCGGTCATAACCACCGACAATGTCAGATTGCTTTGGCAAACAACTGAGGCTCATATAGACAAAAGCTGCTCCCACCCACCAACGAAATTGTTAGCATCAGTGGCCCTTTCTGCATCGGTATGTAAAATAGGGGATTGCAGTGATGCCTCAATATTGAGGCATCACTACAATCCCTTGGAAGCAGCTGGAAGCAATCGTGATCGCTTCCAGCACTTCAGACAACAGAGGACTAACCAGGTACGTCAATTGTCATTAAGGGAGTTTTTTCCTATGACGTACCCCTAATCTGCTGCCCCGGACACCGCTGCCACCTACATTATACTTATGAACCCCTAATCTGCTGACCCCAACATCGCCGACACCTACATTATATTTATTAACCCCTAATCTGCCTCCCCCTATGTCGCTGCCACCTACCTACATTTATTAACCCCCTAATCTGCTGCCCCCAACATCGCTGCCACTATATTAAAGTTATTAACCCCTAAACCTAAGTCTAACCCTAAACCTAACACCCCCTATCTTAAATATAATTAAAATAAATCGAAATAAAATTACTATCATTAACTAAATTATTCCTATTTAAAACTAAATACTTACCTGTAAAATAAACCCTAAGCTAGCTACAATATAACTAATAGTTACATTGTAACTAGCTTAGGGTTTATTTTTATTTTACAGGCAAGCTCAATCCTATTGGCTGATTGCATTAGCCAATAGGATTTTTTCTACCTTAATTCAGATTGGCTGATAGAATTCTATCAGCCAATCAGAATTGAAGGGACGCCATCTTGGATGACGTCACTTAAAGGTACCTTCATTCTGTGTTAGCCGTTGATTGAAGAGGATGCTCCGCATCGGATGTCTTGAAGATGGACCTGCTCCGCTCCGGATGGATGAAGATAGAAGATGCCGTCTGGATGAAGATAGAAGATGCCGTCTGGATGAAGACTTCTGCCTGTCTGGAGGACCACTTCGTCCGGCTTGGATGAAGACTTCTCCCGGCTTCGTTGAGGACTTTGGCCCGGTTGGGTGAGGACTTCTCCCGGTAAGGTGATCTTCAAGGGGTTAGTGTACAACTGACTGACAGCAGAAGATTTGGGAGTTGTATTCACAAAAGCTCTATATCCTTGCGCGTTCACACACCTACAGGACGTCTTCCTGCGGCCTGGGTCTCTGCCAGTGCTGAGCAGCAGGAAGACGTCCTGTAGGTGTGTGAACACACAGGATATAGAGCTTTTGTGAATACAACTCCCAAATCTTCTGCTGTCAGTCAGTTGTATCTTGACCTTTCACTTCCACCCCAGTCCAAGAAACCCTTCTTGAGGTTCCCCTACTCAGCTGGAGGATACCGGATTTGCTGCAGTGCATCTTTTTTCTGTTGCGGCATCCCGAGACTTTCCGGAAGTCATATGAAGGAGCACACAGATAGATATCATCTGAGACACATACAGACGCCGGTGAAACAGACTGTGGAGTGGTGATTGTGCCTTTTTACTATTTTTATCCTGTACGTGCATTCACAGCAACGTTTTGTATTTGTATTTTAATTAAAACTGTACTACTCTTAGAGTGGGTTGCGCTCTTTTGCTTTTTGCATTTCTACGTTAAAAAGCAGCGTTGGGACCGGCCAACGCTGCTTTTTAAGCCTAACGCAAGACCCGAAATCTAGCCGTATGTTTTTCAGACTTTTTAAAGTAATATTATTATGATGTTCATTAAAGCGTTTCTTAATACTCTGTTTAGTTCGACCTACATTAAAAAGGTTACAATTACAATTTAAAAGAAACACAACATTTGTAGAATTGCAGTTACACCTAAATTTAACATTAAAGGGTAGGGAAAGTCAAAATTAAACTTGCATGATTCAGATAGAGCAGGTAATTTTAAGACGCTTTTAAATTAACTTCTATTCTCAAATGTGCTTCGTTTTCTTAGTATCCCTTGTTAAAAATGAATACGCACATATCATACACTAGTGGGAGCTGCTGCTAATTGGTGCCTGCACACATTTATCTCTTGTGATTGTGATATGTTCAGTTCAGCTTGCTGCCAGTGGGCAATGCAGTTCGTTCAGCAATAGATAACAAGGGAATGAAGCAAATTTGATAATAGAAGTAAATTGGAAAGCTGTTTATATTTGTATGTTCTATTTGAATCCTAAAAGAATTTTTTTGGGTTTACTATCCCTTTAAACTCCCTTCGATTTATCAGAATTAGAAAAACAAGTTTAGTGATAAACATTGAGGAATATCATTTTTTTTTTTTACAAACCGAATCCTAGGGTTATAATGTACCATCTGCCTAAGATTCATATGAGTGTTTTAAATCTACCAGGACAAACTGAAAAAAAATAAAATCATTTTTTCAAGATACTAGAGATGTTATTAAAGGGACATAATACTCATATGCTAAATCATTTGAAAGTGAGGCAGTGTAACTGTAAAAAACTGACATGAAAATATTACCTGAACATCTCTATGTAAAAGGGGAAGATATTTTACCTCACAATTTCTTCAGCTCTGCCATTCTAAATGCATTACTTTAACTGATATGTGTGTTTAATCATTTCCTGTTACAGAAATGTTAATATTTTACTGCATTTTGATCTAAAAATATTGAAATCAAAGATTATAATATAAAAAAACTGCAATTAGTAAAATTAAAATTATAAATTCACCACTGTCCTAATCTTAGAGAACGTTATGGCAGTGCATTCCACTATAATATCTTTTAATTAAAATGTAACTTATAAGAATCGGGAATTGTAATGTGCCCCTTTGGGACTAGTTTTCTTTTTTATATTCTCTGATTTAATGAGATATTCATAGTTTTAATTTGGGCTTTAGCATGGCTTCTACTTAAATTAAGTAGATACAATAATGAATGGTGTTTGCTGGACTGCAGCCCCATATATCACAGAACAAATATAGTTCTAAAATACTCCCACATCTATATGACTAAGTATATGTGCACATCATTTGCAAATAGAAATTCAAAGCGACATAAAAATAGGTTAGCATTTCATAAAATTATATAACATTAGCTTAGTGGCTAATGTTATATAATTTTATGAAATGCTAACCTATACATTCAGTTTAATGGCGCGATCGGGCACGCTGTAACTAGACAGCGTTGTTGCGAATACAAATTCTCTGCAATCCTTTAATGTATAAATCTGCCGCTAATGTGCAGAATAATATAACATTAGTTTGTAAGTTTACTGTCCCTTTAAGCACTAATATATATTCATGATTTGTGCAATTATAAATTTATTTCAGTTTGAATTTTTTTATAATTAACATGTTTAAAGGTCCAAACATTTTATTGCAATAATAACCAATGACTGCATATTGTTTATCTAGACCCGTGTTTCTCAACTCCAGTCTTCAGGACCCTTAACAGGCCAAATATTCATCATATCTGAACTAGAGCACAGGTAAAATAATCAACTGATCAGTAACCATGGTTACTAACCTGCTCTCAGCTTTCAGATGATTATTTCACCTGTGCTCCAGTTAAGATATCCTCAAAATGTGGCCTGTTAGGGAGGCGTGAGGACAGGTTTGAAAACCAGTAGTCTAGAGCTTGCACAGTTTAGTATGATTTGAAAAGTATTTTGTATCTTTTTACTAAAAAATTTATTTGCTAATATGAACATTTGCAAGAACTTAATATTGAAAAAATCTGTGCAAAGGGATAAGAAATGCCACTCAACAAAGGTAAAAAAATGTGTTTCAAATTGCCCGTGGTGTTTAAAGGGAAAGTTTAGCTACATGAATGATTAAGTTAATCAACCGAAAAAACATAATTTATGTAAGAACTTACCTGATAAATTCATTTCTTTCATATTAGCAAGAGTCCATGAGCTAGTGACGTATGGGATATACATTCCTACCAGGAGGGGCAAAGTTTCCCAAACCTCAAAATGCCTACAAATACACCCCTCACCACACCCACAAATCAGTTTAACGAATAGCCAAGAAGTGGGGTGATAAGAAAAAAGTGCGAAAGCATATAAAATAAGGAATTGGAATAATTGTGCTTTCTACAAAAAAATCATAACCACCACAAAAAAGGGTGGGCCTCATGGACTCTTGCTAATATGAAAGAAATGAATTTATCAGGTAAGTTCTTACATAAATTATGTTTTCTGTCATGTAATTAGCAAGAGTCCATGAGCTAGTGACGTACGGGATAATGACTACCCAAGATGTGGATCTTTCCACACAAGAGTCACTAGAGAGGGAGGGATAAAATAAAGACAGCCAATTCCTGCTGAAAATAATCCACACCCAAAATAAAGTTTAATGAAAACATAAGCAGAAGATTCAAACTGAAACCGCTGCCTGAAGTACTTTTCTACCAAAAACTGCTTCAGAAGAAGAAAACACATCAAAATGGTAGAATTTAGTAAAAGTATGCAAAGAGGACCAAGTTGCTGCTTTGCAAATCTGATCAACCGAAGCTTCATTCCTAAATGCCCAGGAAGTAGAAACTGACCTAGTAGAATGAGCTGTAATCCTTTGAGGCAGAGTTTTACCCGACTCGACATAGGCATGGTGAATTAAAGATTTCAACCAAGATGCCAAAGAAATGGCAGAAGCTTTCTGGCCTTTTCTAGAACCGGAAAAGATAACAAATAGACTAGAAGTCTTTCGGAAAGACTTAGTAGCTTCAACATAATATTTCAAAGCTCTAACAACATCCAAAGAATGCAACGATTTCTCCTTAGAATTCTTAGGATTAGGACATAATGAAGGAACCACAATTTCTCTACTAATGTTGTTGGAATTCACAACCTTAGGTAAAAATTGAAAAGAAGTTCGCAACACCGCCTTATCCTGATGAAAAATCAGAAAAGGAGACTCACAAGAAAGAGCAGATAATTCAGAGACTCTTCTGGCAGAAGAGATCGCCAAAAGGAACAAAACTTTCCAAGAAAGTAATTTAATGTCCAATGAATGCATTGGTTCAAAAGGAGGAGCTTGAAGAGCCCCCAGAACCAAATTCAAACTCCAAGGAGGAGAAATTGACTTAATGACAGGTTTTATACGAACCAAAGCTTGTACAAAACAACGAATATCAGGAAGACTAGCAATCTTTCTGTGAAAAAGAACAGAAAGAGCAGAGATTTGTCCTTTCAAGGAACTTGCGGACAAACCCTTATCTAAACCATCCTGAAGAAACTGTAAAATTCTCGGTATTCTAAAAGAATGCCAAGAAAAATGATGAGAAAGACACCAAGAAATATAAGTCTTCCAGACTCTATAATATATCTCTCTAGATACAGATTTACAAGCCTGTAACATAGTATTAATCACAGAGTCAGAGAAACCTCTTTGACCAAGAATCAAGCGTTCAATCTCCATACCTTTAAATTTAAGGATTTGAGATCCTGATGGAAAAAAGGACCTTGTGACAGAAGGTCTGGTCTTAACGGAAGAGTCCACGGTTGGCAAGAGGCCATCCGGACAAGATCCGCATACCAAAACCTGTGAGGCCATGCCGGAGCTACCAGCAGAACAAACGAGCATTCCTTCAGAATCTTGGAGATTACTCTTGGAAGAAGAACTAGAGGCGGAAAGATATAGGCAGGATGATACTTCCAAGGAAGTTATAATGCATCCACTGCCTCCGCCTGAGGATCCCGGGATCTGGACAGATACCTGGGAAGTTTCTTGTTTAGATGAGACGCCATCAGATCTATTTCTGGAAGTTCCCATATTTGAACAATCTGAAGAAATACCTCTGGGTGAAGAGACCATTCGCCCGGATGCAACGTTTGGTGACTGAGATAATCCGCTTCCCAATTGTCTATACCTGGGATATGAACCGCAGAGATTAGACAGGAGCTGGATTCCGCCCAAACCAGAATTCGAGATACTTCTTTCATAGCCAGAGGACTGTGAGTCCCTCCTTGATGATTGATGTATGCCACAGTTGTGACATTGTCTGTCTGAAAACAAATGAACGATTCTCTCTTCAGAAGAGGCCAAGACTGAAGAGCTCTGAAAATTGCACGGAGTTCCAAAATATTGATCGGTAATCTCACCTCCTGAGATTCCCAAACTCCTTGTGCCGTCAGAGATCCCCATACAGCTCCCCAACCTGTAAGACTTGCATCTGTTGAAATTACAGTCCAGGTCGGAAGAACAAAAGAAGCCCCCTGAATTAAACGATGGTGATCTGTCCACCACGTCAGAGAGTGTCGTACAATCGGTTTTAAAGATATTAATTGAGATATCTTTGTGTAATCCCTGCACCATTGATTCAGCATACAGAGCTGAAGAGGTCGCATGTGAAAACGAGCAAAGGGGATCGCGTCCGATGCAGCAGTCATAAGACCTAGAATTTCCATGCATAAGGCTACCGAAGGGAATGATTGCGACTGAAGGTTTCGACAAGCTGAAATCAATTTTAGACGTCTCTTGTCTGTCAAAGACAGAGTCATGGACACTGAATCTATCTGGAAACCCAGAAAGGTTACCCTTGTCTGAGGAATCAATGAACTTTTTAGTGAATTGATCCTCCAACCATGATCTTGAAGAAACAACACAAGTCGATTCGTATGAGATTCTGCTAAATGTAAAGACTGAGCAAGTACCAAGATATCGTCCAAATAAGGAAATACCACAATACCCTGTTCTCTGATTACAGAGAGAAGGGCACCGAGAACCTTTGTAAAAATTCTTGGAGCTGTAGCTAGGCCAAACGGCAGAGCCACAAACTGGTAATGCTTGTCCAGGAAAGAGAATCTCAGGAACTGATAGTGATCTGGATGAATCGGAATATTCAGATATGCATCCTGTAAATCTATTGTGGACATATAATGCCCTTGCTGAACAACAGGCAAGATAGTCCTTACAGTTACCATTTTGAATGTTGGTATCCTTACATAACGATTTAATATTTTTAGATCCAGAACTGGTCTGAAGGAGTTCTCCTTCTTTGGTACAATGAAGAGATTCGAATAAAACCCCAGCCCCTGTTCCAGAACTGGAACTGGCATAATTACTCCAGCCAACTCTAGATCTGAAACACATTTCAGAAATGCTTGAGCTTTCACTGGATTTACTGGGACACGGGAAAGAAAAAAATCTCTTTGCAGGAGGTCTTATCTTGAAACCAATTCTGTACCCTTCTGAAACGATGTTCTGAATCCAAAGATTGTGAACAGAATTGATCCAAATTTCTTTGAAAAAACGTAACCTGCCCCCTACCAGCTGAGCTGGAATGAGGGCCGCACCTTCATGTGGACTTAGAAGCTGGCTTTGCTTTTCTAGAAGGCTTGGATTTATTCCAGACTGGAGATGGTTTCCAAACTGAAACTGCTCCTGAGGAAGAAGGATCAGGCTTTTGTTCTTTGTTGAAACGAAAGGAACGAAAACGATTATTAGCCCTGTTTTTACCCTTAGATTTTTTATCCTGTGGTAAAAAAGTTCCTTTCCCACCAGTAACAGTTGAGATAATAGAATCCAACTGAGAACCAAATAATTTGTTACCCTGGAAAGAAAGGGAAAGTAGAGTTGATTTAGAAGACATATCAGCATTCCAAGTTTTAAGCCATAAAGCTCTTCTAGCTAAAATAGCTAGAGACATAAACCTGACATCAACTCTGATAATATCAAAAATGGCATCACAGATAAAATTATTAGCATGTTGAAGAAGAATAATAATATTATGAGAATCATGATCTGTTACTTGTTGCGCTAAAGTTTCCAACCAAAAAGTTGAAGCTGCAGCAACATCAGCCAATGATATAGCAGGTCTAAGAAGATTACCTGAACACAGATAAGCTTTTCTTAGAAAGGATTCAATTTTCCTATCTAAAGGATCCTTAAATGAAGTACCATCAGCCGTAGGAATAGTAGTACGTTTAGCAAGGGTAGAAATAGCCCCATCAACTTTAGGAATTTTGTCCCAAAATTCTAATCTGTCAGATGGCACAGGATATAATTGCTTAAAACGTTTAGAAGGAGTAAATGAATTACCCAAATTATTCCACTCTCTGGAAATTACTTCAGAAATAGCACCAGGAACAGGAAAAACTTCTAGAATAACCACAGGAGATTTAAAGACCTTATCTAAACGTTTAGATTTAGTATCAAGAGGACCAGAATCCTCTATTTCTAAAGCAATTAGTACTTCTTTAACCCCTTAATGACAGAGGACGTACCAGGTACGTCATAGGAAAAAACTCCCTTAATGACAATTGACGTACCTGGTACGTCCTCTGTTGTCTGAAGTGCTGGAAGCGATCACGATTGCTTCCAGCTGCTTCCAAGGGATTGTAGTGATGCCTCAATATTGAGGCATCACTGTAATCCCCTATTTTACATACCGATGCAGAAAGGGCCACTCTGTGGCCCTTTCTGCATCGGCCACTGATACTAACAATTTCGTTGGTTGGTGGGAGCAGCCTTTATCTGTATTAGCCTCAGTTAATGTCCCAAAGCGATCTGACTTCTTTTGCTGTTATTACCGGAGTGGCGTTTGCGGCTGGGGGGGGCGGGTGCGCGTGCGCGCGCGCACACAAATTATGCCAAAAATGAAAGTAAAAAAAAAAGACCGATGTGGAAGCAGGGGGATCTTAGCTCTTTAGTAAGGGATCTGGGAGGGGGAGGGATGTAGATTGTTTAGGGGGGCCAGCTACACTACAGAAAACAAGTATTACATATAAAAAAGTAAAAAAAAAAACTATTTTGGGGGGCAAATTGGGTACTGGCAGACAGCTGCCAGTACCCAAGATGGCGGCAAATAGTTAGAGGGGGAGGTTTAGAGAGATGTATTGGGGGGATCAGGGAGGTTGTGGGGTAAGGGGGGATCCATCACTGCAGACTGTATGAAAAAATTAAAAAAATAATAATAAATTATTTTTATTTCAGTACTGGCAGACTTTCTGCCAGTACTTAAGATGGCGGTGACAATTGTGAGGTGGGGGAGGGAAGAGAGCTGTTTGAGGGGGGTCAGGGGGGGATCAGGGGGTGGGATGTGTCAGGTTGGAGGCTGATCTCTACGCTAAAGCTAAAAATTAACCCTACAAGCTACCTAATTAACCCCTTAACTGCTGGGCATATTACAAGTGTGGTGCGCAGCAGTATTAAACGGCCTTATTATTACCAAAAAGCAACGCCAAAGCCATATATGTCTGCTATTTCTGAACAAAGGGGATCCCAGAGAAGCATTTACAACCATTTGTGCCATAATTGCACAAGCTGCTTGTAAATAATTTCAGTGAGAAACCTAAAATTGTGAAAAATGAAAGTTTTTTTTTTATTTGATCGTATTTGGCGGTGAAATGGTGGCATGAAATATACCAAAATGGGCCTAGATCAATACTTTGGGATGTCTTCTAAATATAAATATATACATGTCAAGGGATATTCAGGGATTCCTGAAAGATATCAGTGTTCCAATGTTAACTAGCGCTAATTCTGGAAAAAAGTGGTTTGGAAATAGCAAAGCGCTACTTGTATTTATGGCCCTATAACTTGCAAAAAAAGCAAAGAACATGTAAACATTGGGTATTTCTAAACTCAGGACAAAATTTAGAAACTATTTAGAATGTTTTTTTTTTTGGTGGTTGTAGATGTGTAACAGATTTAGGGGGTCAAAGTTAGAAAAAGTGTGTTTTTTTTTCAATTTTTTCCTCATATTTTACATTTTTTATAGTAAATTATAAGATATGATGAAAATAATAGTATCTTTAGAAAGTCCATTTAATGGCGAGAAAAACGGTATATAATATATATGGGTACAGTAAATGAGTAAGAGGAAAATTACATCTAAACACAAACACTGCAGAAATGTAAAAATAGCCATTGTCATTAAGGGTAAGAAAATTGAAAAATGGTCCGGTCATTAAGGGGTTAAGTAAAGAACGAATAAATTCCATTTTAAATAAATATGAAGATTTATCAGCATCAACCTCTGAGACAGAGTCCTCTGAACCAGAAGAGTCATTAGAATCAGAATGATGATGTTCATTTAAAAATTCATCTGTATAAAGAGAAGTTTTAAAAGATTTTTTATGTTTACTAGAAGGAGGAATAACAGACATAGCCTTCTTGATGGATTCAGAAACAAAATCTCTTATGTTATCAGGAACACTCTGAATATTAGATGTTGATGGAACAGCAACAGGTAATGTAACATTACTAAAGGAAATCTTATCTGCATTAACAAGTTTGTCATGACAATTAATACAAACAACAGCTGGAGGAACAGCTACCAAAAGTTTACAGCAGATACACTTAGCTTTGGTAGTTCCAGCACCAGACAGCGATTTTCCTGAAGTATCTTCTGACTCAGATGCAACGTGAGACATCTTGCAATATGTAAGAGAAAAAACAACATATAAAGCAAAATTGATCAAATTCCTTAAATGACAGTTTCAGGAATGGGAAAAAATGCCAAGTAACAAGCTTCTAGCAACCAGAAGCAATGAAAAATGAGACTTAAATAATGTGGAGACAAAAGCGACGCCCATATTTTTTTAGCGCCAAATAAGACGCCCACATTATTTGGCGCCTAAATGCTTTTGGCGCCAAAAATGACGCAACATCCGGAACGCCAACATTTTTGGCGCAAAAGAACGTCAAAAAAATGACGCAACTTCCGGCGACACGTATGACGCCGGAAACAGAAATGATTTTTTGCACCAAAAAGGTCCGCGCCAAGAATGACGCAATAAAATGAAGCATTTTCAGCCCCCGCGAGCCTAACAGCCCACAGGAAAAAAGTCAAATTTTTTAAGGTAAGAAAAAATGATTGATTCAAATGCATTATCCCAAATATGAAACTGACTGTCTGAAAATAAGGAATGTTGAACATCCTGAGTCAAGGCAAATAAATGTTTGAATACATATATTTAGAACTTTATAAAAAAGTGCCCAACCATAGCTTAGAGTGTCACAGAAAATAAGACTTACTTACCCCAGGACACTCATCTACATATAGCAGATAGCCAAACCAGTACTGAAACGAGAATCAGCAGAGGTAATGGTATATATATAAGAGTATATCGTCAATCTGAAAAGGGAGGTAAGAGATGAATCTCTACGACCGATAACAGAGAACCTATGAAATAGACCCCGTAGAAGGAGATCATTGCATTCAAATAGGCAATACTCTCCTCACATCCCTCTGACATTCACTGCACGCTGAGAGGAAAACCGGGCTCCAACCTGCTGCGGAGCGCATATCAACGTAGAATCTAGCACAAACTTACTTCACCACCTCCATAGGAGGCAAAGTTTGTAAAACTGATTTGTGGGTGTGGTGAGGGGTGTATTTGTAGGCATTTTGAGGTTTGGGAAACTTTGCCCCTCCTGGTAGGAATGTATATCCCATACGTCACTAGCTCATGGACTCTTGCTAATTACATGAAAGAAATGCATATTTATAAAACATGTCCTCACAGAAGTGCAGAGTAAAGGTATACTTGTGGGTAGTACTCCCTGCCAATCAGATGTAATATACTAAATTGCTGATGATGACGAGAGCTTTAAAGAGAACGAACAAGGGCACAAAAGCTCCATTTAGCGTGTGTAGATGAAAGTGCGCAAGCATAGAACAATGGTTACGCTGTTATGCAAAACTCGTGACAGTGTACATAGTTTTGCCACATCAATTGTATGCAGCTATCAAAGTGGGCAGGACATATTGTAACCCCTTTTCTGCAGCATACTGTACTGCATGGAGTAGTATTCTGGCTGATAGTTATGAGGGCTGTAACACAAGACATTGTCTCACAGCCAAATGGTTTATTTTTCCTTTTTTAATCATTTTTTATTGAGGTTTTTGAAGTTACAACATGAAACATATGTCCATTTAAAAAAAGACAGCATGCTTACAGATTTTGTGCAAAACAGTATAGTAAAATACATGGCTACAGGTTTATAGAAGGTCTAACGTCAAGCTGAGAAAGCTGTAGATTAACTATCTTCAACTTAATGACATATGTGAAATGAACAGGCACTAAGAGGGATTGTTACTGGCATCAGTTAAAGGAGCCTGACAAAGAAAGCAGAATATATAATAAAAAAACAATCGCAATGGAAGTAGGATGCACATATGTCCACCATAAAATAAACAGATATAAATAAATCCTCATTTTTTAAAACGGAAAACCTCCCAATACTTAGCAGGTCACCCTTGGACCTGAATATTCTTACATACCTTGGAGGAGGAAGTCTAGCAAATCTCATTCGCCACTTTTGGACCATAGAAGACTGTTACATGACATATAGATAGCATTAATGAAAAAAGATATAAATATTACAGAAACTATACTCATAAACCTTCTCTATGCAATGTTTAATATATAGAAAATCATAAGGTTACCCATAGATCCTTATACAGTAGCTTGAGTGGATATTAGCTCTTGTTGTGGACATTTGATAAATAAAATTCATGGGGAGTGCACAATCTGCATACTGAAAGCTAAATGCATGGTTACAAAGTATAATTAATATTAAGAATCATTTAAGTATAAAAATTTGTCCTGGTTTTGGGAAGATCAACCATCTAATACTAGGAAGGAGTGTATAGTATTGAAAGGAGACTATATACGCTTGGCTGCCCAAGACACTGACATCCCTGCAATAGCTCTCGTACCAAGCTTGGTAGTTGTAATAAATATTAAAGATTTGGTTAGCTCCCGCAAAAGAAAATAACAAATTAATAATAGATGCTCATCAAACTATGATGCTTGGTGAGAAAAAAACTTTGAATCAATCGTGAGACATCCTGTCTCACCTCTCTACACATATATAAGAGATTTAACTTGCAAAACTGTGTGGCAGACGATGTAAAATATTTAGCAAATATTTATAAAGGTCTATAATAAAATTACAGTCACACGAAAAAGAAAGTACACCTTCTTTCAATTCTATGGTTTTACATCTCAGGACATAATAACAATCATCTGGTCCTTAGAAGGTCTTAACATTAGGTAAATGCAACCTCAGATGAACAACAACACATTACACCACTCATGTCATGATGTATTTAACAAAAATAAAGCCAAAATGGAAAAGCCATGTGTGAAAAACTAAGTATACCTAAAGATTCAGTAGCTTGTAGAACCATCTTTAGCAGCAATAACTTGAAGTAATCATTTTCTGTATAACTTTATCAGTCTTTCACATCGTTGTGGACACATTTTGGCCCACTCTTCTTTACAACATTGCTTCAGTTCATTGAGGTTTGCAGGCATTGTTTATGCACAGTTCTCTTAAGGTCCCGCCACAGCATTTAAATCGGTTGAGGTCTTGACTTTGACTGAGCCATTGCAACACATTGATTCTTTTCTTTTTCAGTCATTCTGTTGTAGATTAGCTTGTGTGCTTGGCATCATTGTCCTGTTGCATGACCCAATTTCAGCCACGCTTTAGCTGTTGGACAGTTGGCCTCACATTTGACTCTAGAATACTTTGGTATACAGAGGAGTTCATGGTCAAGTCAATGACTGCAAGCTGCTCACTTCATGTGGCTGCAAAACAAGCCCAAATCACCCCCCCCTCCACCATCGTGCTTGACAGTTGGTATGAGATGTTTGTGCTGATATGCTGTGTTTGGTTTTTGCCAAACATGGCGCTGTGAATTGTGGCCAAACATCTCCAATTTGGCCTCATCTGTCTAAAGGACATTGTTCCATAGATCTTGATGCAATTTTGCAAACCTAAGCCATGCTGCCATGTTCTTTTTAGAGAGAAGAGGCTTTCTCTTGGCAACCCTCCCATACAAACCATACTTGTTCAGTCATTTTTCTAATTTTACTGTCATGGATTTTAACATTTAACATGCTAACTAAGGCCTGTAGAGTCAGAGATGTAACTCTTGTTTTCTTTCATGTAATTAGCAAGAGTCCATGAGCTAGTGACGTATGGGATATACATTCCTACCAGGAGGGGCAAAGTTTCCCAAACCTCAAAATGCCTATAAATACACCCCTCACCACACCCACAAATCAGTTTTACAAACTTTGCCTCCTATGGAGGTGGTGAAGTAAGTTTGTGCTAGATTCTACGTTGATATGCACTCCGCAGCAGGTTGGAGCACGGTTTTCCTCTCAGCGTGCAGTGAATGTCAGAGGGATGTGAGGAGAGTATTGCCTATTTGAATTCAATGATCTCCTTCTACGGGGTCTATTTCATAGGTTCTCTGTTATCGGTCGTAGAGATTCATCTCTTACCTCCCTTTTCAGATCGACGATATACTCTTATTTATATACCATTACCTCTGCTGATTTTCGTTTCAGTACTGGTTTGGCTTTCTACAACATGTAGATGAGTGTCCTGGGGTAAGTAAGTCTTATTTTCTGTGACACTCTAAGCTATGGTTGGGCACTTTTTTATAAAGTTCTAAATATATGTATTCAAACATTTATTTGCCTTGACTCAGGATGTTCAACATTCCTTATTTCAGACAGTCAGTTTCATATTTGGGATAATGTATATGAATAAATCAATTTTTTTCTTACCTTAAAATTTTACTTTTTCCCTGTGGGCTGTTAGGCTCGCGGGGGCTGAAAATGCTTCATTTAATTGCGTCATTCTTGGCGCTGACTTTTTTGGCGCAAAAAAAAAATAAATAAAAAAAAAATAATTTTTTTTTTCTGTTTCCGGCGTCATACGTGTCGCCGGAAGTTGCGTCATTTTTGACGTTTTTTTGCACCAAAGGTGTCGGAGTTCCGGATGTGGCGTCATTTTTGGCGCCAAAAGCATTTAGGCGCCAAATAATGTGGGCGTCATTTTTGGCGCTAAAAAATAAATAAAAATAAAAATATGGGCGTCACTATTGTCTCCACATTATTTAAGTCTCATTATTTATTGCTTCTGGTTGCTAGAAGCTTGTTCACTGGCATTTTTTCCCATTCCTGAAACTGTCATTTAAGGAATTTGATCAATTTTGCTTTATATGTTGTTTTTTTCTATTACATATTTTAAGATGTCCCACGTTGAAACTAAGTCAGAAGATACTTCTGGAAAATCGCTGCCTGGTGCTGGAGCTACCAAAGCTAAGTGTATCTGCTGTAAACTTATGGTATCTGTTCCTCCAGCTGTTGTTTGTACTGTTTGTCATGACAAACTTGTTAATGCAGATAATATTTCCTTTAGTACTGTTACATTACCTGTTGCTGTTCCGTCAACATCTAATACTCAGAGTGTTCCTGATAACATAAGAGATTTTGTTTCTAAATCCATTAAGAAGGCTATGTCTGTTATTCCTCCTTCTAGTAAACGTAAAAAGTCTTTTAAAACTTCTAATTTTTCAGATGAATTTTTAAATGAACATCATCATTCTGATTCTGATAATGGTTCTTCTGGTTCAGAGGATTCTGTCTCAGAGGTTGATGCTGATAAATCTTCATATTTATTTAAAATGGAATTTATTCGTTCTTTACTTAAAGAAGTCCTAATTGCATTAGAAATTGAGGATTCTGGTCCTCTTGATACTAAATCTAAACGTTTAGATAAGGTTTTTAAATCTCCTGTAGTTATTCCAGAAGTTTTTCCTGTCCCTGGTGCTATTTCTGAAGTAATTTCCAGGGAATGGAATAATTTGGGTAATTCATTTACTCCTTCTAAACGTTTTTAGCAATTATATCCTGTGCCATCTGACAGATTAGAGTTTTGGGACAAAATCCCTAAGGTTGATGGGGCTGTCTCTACTCTTGCTAAGCGTACTACTATTCCTACGGCAGATGGTACTTCCTTTAAGGATCCTTTAGATAGGAAAATTGAATCCTTTCTAAGAAAAGCTTACTTGTGTTCAGGTAATCTTCTTAGACCTGCTATATCTTTAGCGGATGTTGCTGCAGCTTCAACTTTTTGGTTAGAAGCTTTAGCGCAACAAGTAACAGATCATAATTCTCATAGCATTATTATTCTTCAACATGCTAATAATTTTATTTGTGATGCCATCTTTGATATCATTAGAGTTGATGTCAGGTATATGTCTCTAGCTTTTATAGCTAGAAGAGCTTTATGGCTTAAAACTTGGAATGCTGATATGTCTTCTAAGTCTACTCTGCTTTCCCTTTCTTTCCAGGGTAATAAATTGTTTGGTTCTCAGTTGGATTCTATTATCTCAACTGTTACTGGAAGGAAAAGAACTTTTTTACCACAGGATAAAAAATCTAAAGGTAAATTTAGGTCTAATAATCGTTTTCGTTCCTTTCGTCACAACAAGGAACAAAAACCTGATCCTTCATCCTCAGGAGCGGTATCAGTTTGGAAACCATCTCCAGTCTGGAATAAATCCAAGCCTTTTAGAAAATCAAAGCCAGCTCCTAAGTCCACATGAAGGTGCGGCCCTCATTCCAGCTCAGCTGGCAGGGGGCAGATTACGTTTTTTCAAATAAATTTGGATCAATTCCATTCACAATCTTTGGATTCAGAACATTGTTTCAGAAGGGTACAGAATTGGCTTCAAGATAAGGCCTCCTGCAAAGAGATTTTTTCTTTCCCGTGTCCCAGTAAACCCAGCGAAGGCTCAAGCATTTCTGAAATGTGTTTCAGATCTAGAGTTGGCTGGAGTAATTATGCCAGTTCCAGTTCTGGAACAGGGACTGGGGTTTTATTCAAATCTCTTCATTGTACCAAAGAAGGAGAATTCCTTCAGACCAGTTCTGGATCTAAAAATATTGAATCGTTATGTAAGGATACCAACATTCAAAATGGTAACTGTAAGGACTATCCTGCCTTTTGTTCAGCAAGGGCATTATATGTCTACAATAGATTTACAGGATGCATATCTGCATATTCCGATTCATCCAGATCACTATCAGTTTCTGAGATTCTCTTTCCTAGACAAGCATTACCAGTTTGTGGCTTTTCCGTTTGGCCTAGCTACAGCTCCAAGAATTTTTACGAAGGTTCTCGGTGCCCTTCTGTCTGTAATCAGAGAACAGGGTATTGTGGTATTTCCTTATTTGGACGATATCTTGGTACTTGCTCAGTCTTCACATTTAGCAGAATCTCATACGAATCGACTTGTGTTGTTTCTTCAACATCATGGTTGGAGGATCAATTTACCAAAAAGTTCATTGATTCCTCAGACACAGGTAACCTTTTTAGGTTTCCAGATAGATTCAGTATCCATGACTCTATCTTTGACAGACAAGAGACGTCTAAAATTGATATCAGCTTGTCGAAACCTTCAGTCACAATCATTCCCTTCGGTAGCCTTATGCATGGAAATTCTAGGTCTTATGACTGCTGCGTCGGACGCGATCCCCTTTGCTCGTTTTCACATGTGGCCTCTTCAGCTCTGTATGCTGAACCAGTGGTGCAGGGATTACACAAAGATATCTCAATTAATATATTTAAAACCGATTGTACGACACTCTCTGACGTGGTGGACAGATCACCATCGTTTAGTTCAGGGGGCTTCTTTTGTTCTTCCGACCTAGACTGTAATTTCAACAGATGCAAGTCTTACAGGTTGGGGAGCTGTGTGGGGGTCTCTGACAGCACAAGGGGTTTGGGAATCTCAGGAGGTGAGATTACCGATCAATATTTTGGAACTCTGTGCAATTTTCAGAGCTCTTCAGTCTTGGCCTCTTCTAAAGAGAGAATCGTTCATTTGTTTTCAGACAGACAATGTCACAACTGTGGCATACATCAATCACAGTCCTCTGGCTATGAAAGAAGTATCTCGAATTCTGGTATGGGCGGAATCCAGCTCCTGTCTAGTTTCTGCGGTTCATATCCCAGGTATAGACAATTGGGAAGCGGATTATCTCAGTCGCCAAACGTTACATCCGGGCGAATGGTCTCTTCACCCAGAGGTATTTCTTCAGATTGTTCAAATGTGGGGACTTCCAGAAATAGATTTGATGGTCTCTCATCTAAACAAGAAACTTCCCAGGTATCTGTCCAGATCCAGGGATCCTCAAGCGGTAGCAGTGGATGCATTGTCACTTCCTTGGAAGTATCATCCTGCCTATATCTTTCCGCCTCTAGTTCTTCTTCCAAGAGTAATCTCCAAGATTCTGAAGGAATGCTCGTTTGTTCTTCTGGTAGCTCCAGCATGGCCTCACAGGTTTTGGTATGCGGATCTTGTCCGGATGGCCTCTTACCAACCGTGGACTCTTCAGTTAAGGCCAGACCTTCTGTCTCAAGGTCCTTTTTTCCATCAGGATCTCAAATCCTTAAATTTAAAGGTATGGAGATTGAACGCTTGATTCTTAGTCAAAGAGGTTTCTCTGACTCTGTGATTAATACTATGTTACAGGCTCGTAAATCTGTATCTAGGGAGATATATTATAGAGTCTGGAAGACTTATATTTCTTGGTGTCTTTCTCATCATTTTTCCTGGCATTCTTTTAGAATTCCGAGAATTTTACAGTTTCTTCAGGATGGTTTGGATAAAGGTTTGTCTGCAAGTTCCTTGAAAGGACAAATCTCTGCTCTTTCTGTTCTTTTTCACAGAAAGATTGCTAATCTTCCTGATATTCATTGTTTTGTACAAGCTTTGGTTCGTATAAAACCTGTCATTAAGTCAATTTCTCCTCCTTGGAGTTTGAATTTGGTTCTGAGGGCTCTTCAAGCTCCTCCGTTTGAACCTATGCATTCATTGGACATTAAATTACTTTCTTGGAAAGTTTTGTTCCTTTTGGCCATCTCTTCTGCCAGAAGAGTTTCTGAATTATCTGCTCTTTCTTGTGAGTCTCCTTTTCTGATTTTTCACCAGGATAAGGCGGTGTTGCGAACTTCTTTTAAATTTTTACCTAAGGTTGTGAATTCCAACAACATTAGTAGAGAAATTGTGGTTCCTTCATTATGTCCTAATCCTAAGAATTCTAAGGAGAAATCATTGCATTCTTTGGATGTAGTTAGAGCTTTGAAATATTATGTTGAAGCTACTAAGAATTTCCGAAAGACTTCTAGTCTATTTGTTATCTTTTCCGGTTCTAGGAAAGGTCAGAAGGCCTCTGCCATTTCTTTGGCATCTTGGTTGAAATCTTTAATTCATCATGCTTATGTTGAGTCGGGTAAAACTCCGCCTCAAAGGATTACAGCTCATTCTACTAGGTCAGTTTCTACTTCCTGGGCGTTTAGGAATGAAGCTTCGGTTGATCAGATTTGCAAAGCAGCAACTTGGTCTTCTTTGCATACTTTTACTAAATTCTACCATTTTGATGTGTTTTCTTCTGAAGCTGTCTTTGGTAGAAAAGTACTTCAGGCAGCTGTTTCAGTTTGAATCTTCTGCTTATATTTTTAGTTTTTTTCTTTATAAGATTTAAACTTTATTTTTGGGTGTGGATTTTTTTCAGCGGAATTGGCTGTCTTTATTTTATCCCTCCCTCTCTAGTGACTCTTGCGTGGAAGATCCACATCTTGGGCAGTCATTATCCCATACGTCACTAGCTCATGGACTCTTGCTAATTACATGAAAGAAAACATAATTTATGTAAGAACTTACCTGATAAATTAATTTCTTTCATATTAGCAAGAGTCCATGAGGCCCACCCTTTTTTTGTGGTGGTTATGATTTTTTTGTATAAAGCACAATTATTCCAATTCCTTATATTTATGCTTTGCACTTTTTTCTTATCACCCCACTTCTTGGCTATTCGTTAAACTGATTTGTGGGTGTGGTGAGGGGTGTATTTATAGGCATTTTGAGGTTTGGGAAACTTTGCCCCTCCTGGTAGGAATGTATATCCCATACGTCACTAGCTCATGGACTCTTGCTAATATGAAAGAAATTAATTTATCAGGTAAGTTCTTACATAAATTATGTTTTTTTTTTGCAATTTCTCTGAGCATTGCACGGTCTGCCCTTGGGTTGAATTTCCTGGGACATCCACTCCTGGAAAGATTGGCAACTGTCTTGAATGTTTTCCACTTGGGAATAATCTTTAACACTGTAGAATGATGGACTTTAAATTGTTTGGCAATAGACTTATAACCAGTTCCAGATTGATGGGCAGCAACAACTGCTTCTCTAAGATCATTGCTGATGACTTTTCTCCTTGGCACTGCATTAACACACACCTGAATGCTCCAGACCAGCAAACTGCTAAATATTCGGCTTTTATAAAGGTGGTCAAATTTGCTGATGATCAATTAATCAAGAGCATTTGATTAGTAGCACCTGGCTGCTACTTAGCCTCTTAATTCCCATGGAAGCAGTAAGGGTGTACTTAGTTTTTCACACATGACTTCTCTATTTTGGCTTTATGTGTGTTAAATAAATCATGACACTGTGTAATATGTCGTGTTATTGTTCATTTGAGGTTATATTTACCTAATTTTAAGACCTGGTAAGTAAGGACCAGAGGATTGTTATAATGTCTTTATATGTAAAACCATAGCTTTCAAAGAGGGTGTACTTTCTTTTTTGCATGACTGTACATCGACTTAACTTAACTTAAGTGCATAACCCCTAATAAAGGTAAGGTCAACAAAGTGAAGGAATACCCACCCAATCTCTAACATAAGGTAAAGTATAATTAACATAAGCATAGATATTGCTCCCCAGATATACATGGACAGAGGTATAAAGAGCATGTTTAGTAGATATTATGAAGCAAAAGGAAGCGGCAGGCACTCATTCTCAAACTTGTAAAAAATATCAAAAATGTATTGGTATGTGTTAAAAAAGATACACAGACATGGCAGGTTAAAACATGCAGGATACGGCACTCTGTACTTATTGTAGATTATTCTGCATGTTTTAACCTGCCATGTCTGTGTATCTTTTTTAACGCATAGCAATACATTTTTTGATATTTTTTACAAGTTTGAGAATGAGTGCCTGCCGCTTCCTTTTGCTTCATGATTACCTAGCAGTCTGATCCTCGGCATTTGGCTACGGCACTCCGTGCTTATTGTGAACCTATTTGTGGAAATCTTTACTCCGCCCGCTACTAGTTAGCGTCTCCGGTCGGAGGATTACATTTCCGGCTTCACTGTGTGGTTGGCGTGCTGCGTGGATTCATCTCTACCTCTTTAGTAGATATTAGTTGCACTAGAATAACCCACAATTAGAAAATGTCAGATAATTTGGAAAGTATGGCAAATAACAACCAAAAACATTATTCCATGAGCAGTCTAGGAAGAACACGAATCACAGAGTCATCAAATCTTGAGATTGTCATATAAAGTGTGAGTACCAAGCAGCAATAAAAGCAATAGCAAGGCATCTCTAGGCAAATAAATCTCCAAGACAATGTCTGGACTATTGTACAAAGAAACAACGGTTTAGTCCACTCCAGATTTTAGAACAAATCGGAGAGAGAACCTGCAATATGGCTTAGCCACTAATATATAAGAATGAAGGGGACTTCTTAAGAGGTAAGTGACCACCATTAATGTCACCAGTCCTGCTACTAGGGCAGAAAGAGTTCCAGGTATATTGCATTGCCGTCTCTGAAGGTTCATTCCCTGTGGACAAGGCTGCATCTCTACAGAGTTACCGGGGTGCTTCTCTTCTGCAGACTCAATCTCTGTGTTATTGCTGCAGGCTTTCATTTGTGCACTCATACTAGCTGCATTGTCCTCCCGGTTCCCTATAATAATTGCATCGACAATTCATCCAAGCCTCCAGCACTCCTCATTGTAGACGCTGAACATGGCCCATTTGCAACTGGGACATTCTTTTATAGCCACTCTAGGTCCTCTGTTGGAGTCTCAGAGGTAAGTGCATGACTCTGTAGAGGTAAATTATTTTCTTTTTAAACAGATGACAGTGTCTCTATTATATGAGAAGTCCAAGCAGTGAATGGTCTGTCAGCTTCAGGGACTGGAGTTAACAAAGCTTCAATTTCCCATTTGTATACAATGCACACACACTGGGCATTTGATTACAGCAATGACCCAAAGGTAATCTGTCATGGGGTGTGGGAGGCCCCAGTTTGTAATATGGATCCCTAACTCTGTTGTTGACAGCCAGATAACTGATATTATGATCATCTGAAAGTAGGTCTTTAGCTGAGATTAGATATGTATAGTTTGATGCCAGATGACATCTAAACAAGGAGATATTGTCAAGCTAAAAGTTCAAAGCTGGGGTAGCACTTAAAACTGCAACCAATCATGGCCTGGAAGTTCCCCCCAAATGGTTTATTTTATAAAACGTTGCATATCATATCAATAATTTTTTTTTTTATCATTTATTAAAATTAGTCATGTGCATCTGGATAATCCATGATGATCCAAAGGTGGCTGCCCGCGGCATTCGGCTCTTTTCAGAACTGGATTGCTTCTTGTGAAAGTGCAACACACTAAGGTCCGCCTTCTGCTTTTGTATCATCACAAATTATCTGAATGAACATGCCTAAATAAAATCATTCTTAATGTACACATTTTAAATGATATTTTTGCCATTTACGTATAATTGTATTAATATATGTATAAATTGGCATTAGCACAGCCTAGCACATGTGCAGTAGCCGAACACAAAGCTGAGCAGGTGAGCAAGCCGACTATTAAAAGAAAGCGCTACAGAATTTTACAGAGCCATACAAATAAATGATAATAATAATAACAATGAAAATAAAGAATTTTATGTAATGTATAGGATATTTCAGATAGGGTAGCACATTATAAACGCTCAATACAAAAATAAAATACACACATAAAGGTACTGTAACTTTACTTTTTTAGCCACACTCATATCATTAATGGATGATCGTATTTCATTTTGAAAAATAAAACATTTTGAGTAAACTGTCCCTTTTCATTTAAAAGGATTAGCATCCTTGAAAGGTTGTCGGAAAATATTTTTTTACTGTTTGGAATATGGGTGTCCAGCTCAGGGATAGGCACAGACAAAGGTTGTGGCGGACATTTTCCAAAGTACAGACCTTAGTGAAGGACGCCAAAATACATTTGAAATTAAAAACATTATTTTATAGTGCTTGGTGTTATTATACTGATGCAGATGCCACTAATCCTACAACCAGCCCTCCTCTGGCTATACCCATGTGCCAGTGTCACTACTGTGTCATTATATAGTGCTGGGTGATATTATACTGATGCAGATACCACTGACCCTATAACCAGCCCTTGTCTGGCTATACCCATGTGCCAGTGTCACTACTGTGTCATTATATAGCGCTGGGTGTTATTATACTGATGCAGATACCACTGACCCTATAACCAGCCCTTGTCTGGCTATACCCATGTGCCAGTGTCACTACTGTGTCATTATATAGTACTGGGTGTTATTATACTGATGCAGATGCCACTAATCCTACAACCAGCCCTCCTCTGGCTATACCCATGTGCCAGTGTCACTGCTGTGTCATTATATAGTGCTGGGTGATATTATACTGATGCAGATACCACTGACCCTATAACCAGCCCTTGTCTGGTTATACCCATGTGTCAGTGTCACTACTGTGTCATTATATAGTGCTGGGTGTTATTATACTGATGCAGATACCACTGACCCTATAACCAGCCCTTGTCTGGCTATACCCATGTGCCAGTGTCATTACTGTGTCATTATATAGCGCTGGGTGTTATTATACTGATGCAGATGCCACTAATCCTACAACCAGCCCTCCTCTGGCTATACCCATGTGCCAGTGTCACTACTGTATCATTATATAGTGCTGGGTGATATTATACTGATGCAGATACCACTGACCCTATAACCAGCCCTTGTCTGGCTATACCCATGTGCCAGTGTCACTACTGTGTCATTATATAGCGCTGGGTGTTATTATACTGATGCAGATACCACTGACCCTTGTCTGGCTATACGCATGTGCCAGTGTCACTACTGTGTCTTTGTATAGAGCTGGGTGTTATTATACAGATGCAGATACACATCCAGTATTTCACTCAGACTTTATTTATTCCATAACATATCACCCAATATCGCTAGCAGTCTCTTGACAAGCCACTAACTTTATTCACACTACATTTTTTTTAATTCCTATTATTTAATCAGAAAGAAAAGATATAATAAAGTTGTGGCGGACACTGCAAGGGCTAGTCACGGACACCAGTGTCCGCATACGGACACTTTGCCTATCCCTGGTCCAGCTGTCCCCTTAAAAGTTTTAGGAGAGTTTTTAATGTTTTGAATAGCATAAGAAAAATTATTTTGCTGGATTTTCAAACAATTTGAAAGTAGTTTGAATTTGAAATCCATGCAATGCACTTTGCATTGGGACTCTGAAATAGACCACTTAAAGGGGTAAACTATTTCTCCAAAGTACTTAGAGGTAAAAAAACAGGGCAGTTGACCAATAGGAAGAGGCAAAAGACACCACAACACATCAGAGCTTTACATCCCTCCCACTTCCATAATCCACAGTCATTTTCTTTTGCTCCTTGATGAGGAGTGAGGTGAAAGTGAAGTGCAAGATCTTCTCATCATTTAAAGGGGGATCCTCTAACTGATCTCATGCCTGTCGTTCAGAGGGGTAGACAAGAAATCCTCAGCCAGGCAGTGAAAAGGTCTTTTATTCAGTGAAAAATGTCACAGGCCTCACAGGTGAAATGTGGACTTGTTTACAAATCCCCTGGTCTACAGCTGCTCCTTGTGAATCCACAGCCCTTCCTAGGTAAAATGTGGACTAGTCCACCAATCCCTCATTATTTTATGGTGATCTCATGGACTTCACTGCTTGAGTATTGATTCCTATATGTGATGACTTGTGGATTCTCACCATCTGATGAAAGAAAACAAAATGTATGCTCACCTGATAATTAATTTATTTCATGATGATGATGAGAGTCCACAAGCCCCACCCTTCCTTTTTTGTTCAAGTGGCGGCAGTACTTGTTTTACACTTCCTTTGTCCTGCTTTATCTTTCGTGCTTTTCTGTTTTATTTAATCTACTTGGCTATATGTATGACTGAGGATAATGGGAAGTTGGAAGAATTTAAAGCTCTGCTGTGTTGGGGTGACTTTTGTCTCCTTCTAGTGGTCAAGAGGGGAATTTGCCACATGTGATGGCTCATGGACTTCAACATCATGAAAGAAATTAATTTATCAGCTAAGCATAAATGTTGTTTTTATTTGAAAGTCTTTGTTGGTGATTGATACTATGTAGAACCAAGTTAACTGAAAAAATAGTTCAGCTCATGTTCCTACCTACCCCTCACCTAATTGCCCTACTTCATAAAGTGATACATGGGACACATATAAAGATGCAGAATATACCACCACTCCTGCAACATGACTCCTCCAATATAGATTTGTACATTCAAAAACAAAATTGTTTAGAGGCATGCATTAAAAATACATCATTGTAAGTGTCTTATGCTTAATACCACGAAAAAATACCAGTATTGTTTATGAATGGCTGTCAAGATAGCACATGATGCAGACTTTATCAAGATTAAGACAGCAAGGTTTTGTACTGCAATAATTTCTGACTGGTAGAACATTTTGTGGAATTTTCTACAAGGTTTCCACAACAGTTAACAGGATGGCGCACATTGCTTTCATATGCTCAAGTCAGTCAGATGTTTTTCCAATATATCAATAAAGACAGTTAGCTACAAGCAAAGCAATATTTCTGTAAGTCAGTGGTAATGCATTGTATTGATTTTTTTTTAGTATGTGCTAGTAGCTCGAACTATTCTATCTTGATAGATGCAAAGCCTCTAGCAAAAGGGACCATTATTATATGTGCAAACAACATTTTCTGTATTTTTTTGTGATTTGGGACACTCATTTTTATCAAACTCTGTCTGTATATGCAGCATTCTCTTTATGTAGCATATGCTGGTGGTCATGACTTCCCAAAATACATTAGTGTTGCTTGGGAACTTTGTGTTAAAGGCAGCAGCTATTCATACTCCCCAGTGAATGCTGAAGCTCGTTTGAAGTGAACTTTTGATAAAAATCAAAAGCTCTCAAAATATTTCAGAATAACCTGCAGACATGAACTCTTTTTCTGAGCAGCCATTAAAGCTTTTTTTCCCTTTTATTATAAAGATGCATTACTGTTTGGTGTATTTGTAACTAAACATTGCTAGAAGCTATGCTGACATTTCTATGTAAAATATTTAAAGGGAAATAAAACTCAAAATTGTTCTTTAGTGATTCAGATATAGCATAAAATTTAAAACAACTTTCTAATTTACTTTTATTATCAAATTTTCTTAATTTTATTGTTATCCTTGTTGAAAAACAGGAAGTAAGTTCAGGAGAGTGCACGAGTCTGCAGCAATATATGGCAGCAATTTTGCAACAATGTTATACATTACGAGAGCACTAGATGGCTCTAGACATGTGCATTTTACCTATCTAGATATCTATTTAACAAAGAATAAAATAATAACATGAGAACAAAGCAAATTTGATAATAGAAGTAAATTAGAAACTTTTTAAAAATTGTATTCTCTATCTGAATCATGAAAAAATTTGGGTTTAATGTCACTTAAGATTTTATTGAATTGTTGTTTTATATCACAATTATCTTTTCTTATCAAACAGCTACTTAATCAGCACATTTCATGCTCAAAGAACATTTAAACTTCTGTGTTAAAACGTTATTACACTAAAATCTTAAAGGGACACTTAACACTAAACACATTTCATTCACCTCTAGGGTTCCAACCTGTCCGCCACAAAATCTGGACAATCTGTTGGTGGCTGGTCACAATGGAAGGTGGGGATCACACAATGCCCCTGTAAAAGCCCGCACTCTTGATCTCACCATGCATATTTTTCACAGCTGACCAGTCGTACCCCTAGGCCGCCTGTAACATTCAAATTAATCATTTTACCTCTTTGAATGCTAGTAATGCATGTAAACAGTAGCGATGTAACCCCTTGCTTTGACCTAACAGTCAGAGGATACTGTTTTATCTTCAGATTGTGGTTTCCTCTGGGGATGAGGATTGAACCTGATATTTCCTCTTTGTTGTTTAAAGGGACAGTCTACACCTTAGTAATCTTAAAGTCTTACCTTAGATTAAGCAGCAAATAGCCTCCTGCAGCCCTTTCTATATAGATCACAAAATATACTATTTGGCACTGTAGTTATGTGTTTTAAGTGTGTGAACATCAGGTCAAGGTCAAAATCATTTAGGAAATTACATTACATCAAGTATAAATCATGATCAATTGTATCATCACAAATAGGAAATCATTTTTAAGAATAAAGACATATTTAAAGTGACATAAAACCCCATTTTTATATTTCTTGATTCAGAAAGAGTATGCAATTTTAAACAGTTTTCTAATTTACTTCTATTATATCATTTGATTTATTATCTTCATATCCTTTTGCTGAACATCATATCTAGATAGGCTCAGTGCTGCTGATTGGTGGCTGCACATAGATGCCTTGTGTGATTGGCTCACCCATGTGCATTGCTATTTATTCAACAAAGGATATATATACAATGAAGCTATTTAGATCATAGAAGTACATTGGAATGTTGTTTAAAATTGTATACTCTGTCTGAATCATAAAAGAAAAGCTATGGCTTTAGTGTCCCTTTAAGATCAGGATTTAAACATAATATACCATTAAGAATTTCGTCTAATTCAAATATATCATTAGAAAATATTCTATTTGTCACTTTTTTTGAAGGAACAACAATGCTATACTGCGTTATATAAATGAACATATGTGGGAGATAATCACAATACATACATATATGTACATAATGGTAAGGCTAACTCAATACAGAATATTATAGATCTAACAATAATAGCTGTACAGAAATGACAGAAAAACAATACTCCCCTATGAATGGACCTCTGCCTTCTCTCAGTCTCTCCATAGGGACTGTTAAGAAATTAGTGGATTTTTGAATTTGAGGCGCAGGTCCTAGAGTTTTCTTTTCTTTTTCTTTTATTAACCAGGACTTCGGATTGAGCTGAGAAAAGGAAAACTTTACTTTTGTGTGTGTAGATAAACACCAAATAATGAGTCCCAAAAAGAAATTTACCAAAGAACTAAATGAGATATTATTGCAAGCCATGGATAGGGAGATAATTTCCAAAGGCGAATACCCATTTCTATATAAAACAGAATAAAAAACACCAATATTTTATTTTCTCCCCAAGGTCCACAAAAATCCAGAAAAACCTCCAGGTAGACCCATTATTAGTGGGATAGATTCTCTAACATGCAACCTATAAGCATTTATAGATCACTTACTACAACCATATGCACAAATAGCTAATTCTTACCTTAGGGACACAAAACATGTCTTAAACATACTTAGTGACACTATATGGGAAGCAGGTTATTCGTGGGTCTCAATGGATGTGACTTCACTTTATTCCATTATAGACAACCAAAAAGGCATAGAAGCTGTAAAATGGAAGTTAGAACAAGACCAACATCTGGCAATACCACTTTTGGAATTTATTGTTACATCAATAGAATTTATATTAATAATTTCTTCTGGTTCAATGGAAACCAATTTTTACAAATCTGTGGAACCACCATGGGCACCAGGTGCACCCTGAGTTATGCAAATATTTATATGGACCAGTTTGAACATTTTTATGTATGGTCCAGTGACACATTTGGGACGAGCCTGGTGTCCTGGCGGAGATACATCGACAATGTTCTATGTATCTGGAATGGAAGTGATTATACTCTAAATTCCTTTATTTCTCATCTAAACAGTAATAATATGAACATAAAACTTACACCAGAAATAGAACCAAACAAGGGATACATAATGAGCGCAGGGTGAGACCACCAAACTCCTGAAAGAACCTATGAGTCCCTCACATAGGTAATAGCAATAAAACAAAAATACAGAAACAGGAGCGCTGCAGCTGAAGGTGGATGTGAAATTCACTAAATCCAATACAAGTAATATAAAGTGACCTGTGTGTTAATAAATGTAGAAGTCTAAGTGTTAAGTGAAAGGTATATACCTTCAATAGAAAAGTGCAAATGCTATTAAAACAATGAGCAAAAATAGTACCAAATTAATTAATGATAAATACTAATAACTAATAGAGGCGAGACTAAGCAATGTCCAAACAAATATGGGAAAATGGCTTGTGCCAAGATTTAATAACACATATAAAAACAAAACATCAAATTAATCACTGAGAGAATAATAATAAAAATTATATTAAAAACGGACATCTCCGTTAACTATAAAAACAAGGTTGCCACCACATAAAAAATCTGTGAAATAGAGCCAGCGGTTATTCGACTTAGTCTGTTCAATATCACAATGGTAATGCAAGGAGAAAGTCCCAAAAGTATATTTGTTTGCTAGCAAACGCAGGCTTACCCCCAGGCTGTATACACTCTGTGTCCTCTGTGAGTGGAATTACAGCCATAGCGGGATGACATCACCTTTATGGGCGCTGTCCTGGATAGGCCATCTGATTGGTCCTAATTGCGGTTCAGCTCGAGGTGGTAACTGTTGATTTCCACAGCGTAAAGTATCTGCTCTTAAGTGCCTGACAGCAAGCAAGATACTTATAGAAATAATGTGTAGAAAAAACACTCTGTTAGGCGTTCTCCAAAATTTTTTAAAAGGATCAGTGAGTTCCAAAGTATGCCAACAAAAGAAAGTGCTTGCTTGTTAGAACAGGCTAACCCTGTTAGCAGTTGTCTCTGTCCTTTCATCCAGAGTCTGCGATTGGCAAATAACAATCACAGATGTTTCAAAGGTCGTAAATAAGTGAATTGTAGCTCCGGCTACAGACAAATGAAAAGTCACTTCAGGTTGCAACTACATCGTCTCAGCTTTGTTAGTGGAGATTCTTTCAAGGGGGCTTTTCATATAAAATCGTTTAAGGGTAAGGTTTCTCACAAACTTTTTAATGTGAATATGTGTATTAAATTTATTCAACCTAGTACTAGGAGCAAACAAAAGACCATAACTCAGAATTTTTGTTTCATCATCCTGTAGGACAGTGCTACTGATATTAAAGACTCCATTTTTCTTTATCTCCCTCTTTTCGCTTCGTGTGCTGATCCCACTCCCTCTTGTTCCTCTAGAGGTCTTTTTCTGTTATTGTGTGCCCATACACTTGTTTTGTTGTTTTCCACAAGTTCTTTTGATGTGCCCTCCCTTAGAGGGCTGTTCACTAAAAAAGGAGCCTCATTCTCCTTGTATCTAACCCTATCTGCATCATAAATTAGAGGTGTGTATCTGTTTCTTACTGGTGTTTTTATCTTTATTATCCCAAATGGGTCTATTATTTCCATATGGCGCTGACCTGTTCTTATCTGGGTAATTACTATAGTTACTAGTTCTTTCCCCAGAATGGTACTCATTTTGTCCATCATACAAATTAGAATTTCTATATTTAAAGTGGCCACCATTATGTGTTCTGTTAGCGTAGGAGTAATCTGGTCTCCAGGATCTATTAAAATCCCTATTAAAATCCCTATTTTCTCTCTCTCTATTTCTATAAGTATTTTGTCTAGAGAAATTATAATTTCTGTTATCTTTCCTTTTATTATAATTGACTACTGTCCACTCCTCCTTAGGGGTATTAGACTCCCTATTAGTGGTTTCGTTATCAGTTCCTAGGTTTGGTTTTTTTTGTGTCCCTATCTAGCTTTTTCCATTTGGTCTTCAAAATATCCAGCCCTCTAAGGGAGGGCACATCAAAAGAACTTGTGGAAAACAACAAACAGGGCCGGACTGGGGAATCAGACCGGCCCTGGAAATTTGTATAGACCGGCCCAGCCCCGCCCCGCCCCCTCCAGCCAAACCACGCCCCTTCAACTCAGCCACGCCCCCTCCAACCCAGCCCATACAAATTCTGAAACTTGCCACTCAGAAATAATGCTGCAGTGCTCCCCTCCCTGTTTTATTAAAACATAAGTACTGTACCAATGACAAAGCGCAGGGGGCATCAGGTAATGCAGCAGGTAGGGAGTGAGGAGGAGCGCAGGGGGCATCAGGTAATTATGCAGCAGGCAGGGGGTGAGTGGAGAAAAGTATGATATATGGGATAGGAGCAGAGATGTGAATTGGCTTAAAAAAAAAATAATGAGATGATGTAATTACATTCTTAATATTAATTTGTAAAAACAACATATCTACATATAAAAAATAAATCCTGTAAATTTTGTGTCATAAATACATTTGTTAGTACTGTCTTAGAAATTCAACACTCACTAAGGGTGGAAGCCTGTCTGTCCTCAAAATCTGACACACTGCAGAGCATACAAACTAACATACACACATAGTAACACCATTACACAGCGTACACACACACACATGTACAGAGTCTCAAATTCCCAGCAACACACCCTGCAGAGCATACAAATAAACATGCACACACACCACATTCATGCAGACACACAACAACATGCACACACACCACATTCATGCAGACACACAACAACATATGCACACACCACATTCATGCAGACACACAACATTCATGCAGACACACAACAACATACACACACACACACCACATTCATGCAGACACACAACATTCATGCAGACACACAACAACATACACACACACACACACCACATTCATGCAGACACACAACATACACACCACATTCATGCAGACACACAACAACATACACACACACCACATTCATGCAGACACACCACATTCATGCAGACACACAACAACATACACACACACCACATTCATGCAGACACACAACAACATACACACACACCACATTCATGCAGACACACAACAACATACACACACACCACATTCATGCAGACACACAACAACATACACACACACCACATTCATGCAGACACACAACAACATACACACACACCACATTCATGCAGACACACAACAACATACACACACACCACATTCATGCAGACACACCACATTCATGCAGACACACAACAACATACACACACACCACATTCATGCAGACACACAACAACATACACACACACCACATTCATGCAGACACACAACAACATACACACACACCACATTCATGCAGACACACAACAACATACACACACACCACATTCATGCAGACACACAACATACACACACACCACATTCATGCAGACACACAACATACACACACACCACATTCATGCAAACACACAACATACACACACACCACATTCATGTAGACACATAACATACACACACCACACACACCACATACATGCAGACACACAACATACACCCCCTAGATTCAGACACACAGCAGACACACAACATACGCATAGATTCAGTCACAGCATGCACATACACAGCATATGCACACTACACATCATTCACTTTCTTATAGGCAGACACACAAACATGAACATTCTACTACAACTAGGCATAGCATATACACATTTATTTAATACAGAAGGGACAAATAAGTACCACCCCACAGCTTTAATTTAGATGTGGCTGTTTTTTGTTTCAGGTAGTATAAACTGTGCTTAGCATTGCATTGTGTGCCTGCAAATAGGAATAATAAAACGTTAGGTATGTCAGCCCAGTGTCACTGACCTGTACTGTAAGTGCTGAGTTCCAGGGATAATAAAAACTTGTTTCCTTCCCTATGTGGTCATTCAAGCAGCCAATACATGAAGCATGGGGGAGGGTGATGGAGAGAGAGAGAGGGCAGCGTGGTGCTGGCTGCTGCTGTAAATCTGT
The DNA here is from genome assembly GCF_027579735.1 of Bombina bombina. Taxonomy (NCBI): domain Eukaryota; kingdom Metazoa; phylum Chordata; class Amphibia; order Anura; family Bombinatoridae; genus Bombina; species Bombina bombina. The sequence goes on along the minus strand of NC_069504.1, from coordinate 211,081,697 downwards.
CAAAGCAAACTAGTGCGGCAGCTCCTGCTAATTACGAAACGGCTAAGACAGTAAATAATGTAAGCAAAACTGGCTGCTAGTTGTTCACTGGCTCAGCTGCCCCCAATAAATTAGTATAGTACCTTAAGTTCAGTTGCCGGCTGCTGTCCTGAAGTTCCCGCCTGCGGCCCCCTCTGAGGTGATGTCTCTTCAGACTTTCAGCTTGCTTCAGCCCTGGACGGTCTGGACCCTGGCTGCTCCCACTGTCTGTGTGTATCTGTCTACACATGTGACGTGACCCCACTTGCCGTGGCCTGACTCACTCCTGACTGAGTCCTGACTCCTGAGCTGATAGCGAAGCACGCAGCCGCTCCCAGGCTGTCAGGCTGAGGCTCCCGCTCCCTCCACATAATGTCACGTGGTGACGCATGCTGGTGAGACACTCTCCTGACATCATCACAGCCGCCGGCCCCGCTCGCCCACCTGCTGACCCGGCCCATAGGAACTGACAGTCACACAGTGAGTGACAGTAACTTAGTTCAGTCAGTTTTGGTAGTTGCGGTCAGAGTGAGGCAGCAGCGGTCGGATGGAGAGAGGGACAGTGGTTAAGGGGTTACAAGCAACAATATATAAGTTAGAAGTTTAATAATAATAAATAAAAATAACAACTTTTACTACAGTAGCTACACGGATGCTGCTGCTGCAGCAGTGGGGAGGGGAGAGTACTACTAACTTGTATAAGGAACTGGTGTGGATACCTTTATCTTACCGGCCGGCGCGGCCGCAATTAGCAATATCAAAGCTGCAATAATTTAGACAGCAGCCCTGCCAGCCCAGCTGAGCTGCCGGCCGGCGGCCCACCGGGATTTTTCCCGGTATCCCGGCTGCCCAATCCGGCCCTGACAACAAAACAAGTGTATGGGCACACAAAAACAGAAAAAGACCTCTAGAGGAACAAGAGGGAGTGGGATCAGCACACGAAGCGAAAAGGAGAGATAAAGAAAAATGGGGTCTTTAATATCAGTAGCACTGTCCTACAGGATGATGAAACAAAAATTCTGAGTTATGGTCTTTCGTTTGCTCCTAGTACTAGGTTGAATAAATTTAATACACATATTCACATTAAAAAGTTTGTGAGAAACCTTACCCTTAAACGATTTTATATGAAAAGCCCCCTTGAAAGAATCTCCACTAACAAAGCTGAGACGATGTAGTTGCAACCTGAAGTGACTTTTCATTTGTCTATAGCCGGAGCTACAATTCACTTATTTACCACCTTTGAAACATCTGTGATTGTTATTTGCCAATCGCAGACTCTGGATGAAAGGACCGAGACAACCGCTAACAAGGTTAGCCTGTTCTAACAAGCAAGCACTTTCTTTTGTTGGCATACTTTGGAACTCACTGATCCTTTTAAAAAATTTTGGAGAATGCCTAACAGAGTGTTTTTTCTACACATTATTTCTATAAGTATCTTGCGTGCTGTCAGGCACTTAAGAGCATATACTTTACGCTGTGGAAATCAACAGTTACCACCTCGAGCTGAACCGCAATTAAGACCAATCAGACGGCCTATCCAGGACAGCGCCCATAAAGGTGACGTCACCCCGCTACGGCTGTAATTCCACTCACAGAGGACACAGAGTGTATACAGCCTGGGGGTAAGCCTGCGTTTGCTAGCAAACAAATATACTTTTGGGACTTTCTCCTTGCATTACCATTGTGATATTGAACAGACTAAGTCGAATAACCGCTGGCTCTATTTCACAGATTTTTTATGTGGTGGCAACCTTGTTTTTATAGTTAACGGAGATGTCCGTTTTTAATATAATTTTTAATATAATTCTCTCATGCCTAGATTTAGAGTTCTGCGTTAGCCGTCAAAACCAGCGTTAGAGGCTCCTAACGCTGGTTTTGGCTGCCCGCTGGTATTTGGAGTCAGTCAGGAAAGGGTCTAACGCTCACTTTCCAGCCGCAACTTTTCCATACCGCAGATCCCCCTACGCCATTTGCGTATCCTATCTTTTCAATGGGATCTTTCTAACGCTGGTATTTAGAGTCTTGGCTGAAGTGAGCGTTAGAAATCTAACGACAAAACTCCAGCCGCAGAAAAAAGCCAGGAGTTAAGAGCTTTCTGGGCTAACGCCAGTTCATAAAGCTCTTAACTACTGTGCTCTACAGTACACTAACACCCATAAACTACCTATATACCCCTAAACCGAGGCCCCCCCACATCGCCGCCACTCTATTAAATTTTTTAACCCCTAATCTGCCGACCGCACACAGCCGCCACCTACGTTATACTTATGTACCCCTAATCTGCTGCCCCTAACACCGCCGACCCCTATATTATATTTATTAACCCCTAATCTGCCCCCCCAACGTCGCTGCTACCTTACCTACAATTATTAACCCCTAATCTGCCGACCGGACCTCGCCGCTACTCTAATAAATGTATTAACACCTAAAGCTAACTCTAACCCTAACCCTAACACCCCCCTAAGTTAAATATAATTTAAATCTAACGAAATAAATTAACTCTTATTAAATAAATTAATCCTATTTAAAGCTAAATACTTACCTGTAAAATAAACCCTAATATAGCTACAATATAACGAATAATTATATTGTAGCTATTTTAGGATTTATATTTATTTTACAGGCAACTTTGTATTTATTTTAACCAGGTACAATAGCTATTAAATAGTTAATAACTATTTAATAGTTACCTAGTTAAAATAATTACAAAATTACCTGGAAAATAAATCCTAACCTAAGTTACAATTAAACCTAACACTACACTATACTATCAATAAATTAATTAAATAAAATACAATAGCCCCGCAAAAGGCCCTTTTAAGGGCTGGTAAGGTAAAAGAGCTTTTCTATTTTTATTTTAGAATAGGGTAGGGCATTTTTTTTATTTTGGGGGGCTTTGTTATTTTATTAGGGGGCTAAGAGTAGGTGTAATTAGCTTAAAATTGTTGTAATATTTTTCTAATGTTTGTAAATATTTTTTTATTTTTTGTAACTTAGTTCTTTTTTTATTTTTTGTACTTTAGTTAGTTTATTTAATTGTATTTATTTGTAGGTATTGTATTTAATTAATTTATTGATAGTGTAGTGTTAGGTTTAATTGTAGATAATTGTAGGTATTTTATTTAATTAATTTATTGATAGTGTAGTGTTAGGTTTAATTGTAACTTAGGTTAGGATTTATTTTCCAGGTAATTTTGTAATTATTTTAACTAGGTAACTATTAAATAGTTATTAACTATTTAATAGCTATTGTACCTGGTTAAAATAAATACAAAGTTGCCTGTAAAATAAATATTAATCCTAAAATAGCTACAATAGAATTATTATTTATATTGTAGCTATATTAGGGTTTATTTTACAGGTAAGTATTTAGCTTTAAATAGGAATAATTTATTTAATAAGAGTTAATTTATTTCGTTAGATTTAAATTATATTTAACTTAGGGGGGTGTTAGGGTTAGACTTAGCTTTAGGGGTTAATACATTTCTTAGAGTAGCGGCGAGGTCCGGTCGGCAGATTAGGGGTTAATAATTGTAGGTAGGTGGAGGCGACGTTGGGGGCGGCAGATTAGTAGTTAATAAATATAATATAGGGGTCGGCGGTGTTAGGGGCAGCAGATTAGGGGTACATAGGGATAATGTAGGTTGCGGCGGTGTACGGAGCGGCAGATTAGGGGTTAAAAAAAATATGCAGGTGTCAGCGATAGCGGGGGCGGCAGATTAGGGGTTAATAAGTGTAAGGTTAGGGGTGTTTAGACTCGGGGTACATGTTAGGGTGTTAGGTGCAGACTTAGGAAGTGTTTCCCCATAGGAAACAATGGGGCTGCGTTAGGAGCTGAACGCTGCTTTTTTGCAGGTGTTAGGTTTTTTTTCAGCTCAAACTGCCCCATTGTTTCCTATGGGGGAATCGTGCACGAGCACGTTTTTGAAGCTGGCCGCGTCCGTAAGCACCGCTGGTATTGAAAGTTGCAGTGGCGGTAAATTATGCTCTACGCTCCCTTTTTGGAGCCTAACGCAGCCCTTCTGTGAACTCTAAATACCAGCATGCGTAGCTAACGCACCCCTTTGGCGGCAAAACTCCAAATCTAGCCGTCAGTGATTAATTTGATGTTTTGTTTTTATATGTGTTATTAAATCTTGGCACAAGCCATTTTCCCATATTTGTTTGGACATTGCTTAGTCTCGCCTCTATTAGTTATTAGTATTTATCATTAATTAATTTGGTACTATTTTTGCTCATTGTTTTAATAGCATTTGCACTTTTCTATTGAAGGTATATACTTTTCACTTAACACTTAGACTTCTACATTTATTAACACACAGGTCACTTTATATTACTTGTATTGGATTTAGTGACTTTCACATCCACCTTCAGCTGCAGCGCTCCTGTTTCTGTATTTTTGTTTTACACCAGAAATAGGTAAGACAGAAATTACCTTCCTAGATCTCTCTATTTTCATAATAGAAGGTAATATACCTGCAAAAACATTTTTCAAAAAATGTGACATGAACACATATATAAGGAAAGATTGTGAACATCACCACACTTGGCTTAAGGCCATTCCAAAGGGACAATTTCTCTGAATCAGGAGAAATTGTGATAGAATGGAAGATTTTAATATACAATCTAAAACTATTAAACAAAGATTTGAACAGAAGAGCTATGAAAGCAGAACTCTAGAACAAGACAGAATTGAGGTAAGAGATAAAGATAGAAATTCCTTAATAACACTTAACACCAAGAATAACTCTCCAACCCTGAGTTTCCCCAGATTCATCACCACCTTTAATTGTGGCCACAAACAAATTAAACATATTATAGGCCAACATTGGCACATTCTAAAGAATGATGAGGTCCTCAATACTATAATCCCTGAAAAACCACAGATAACATTTAGGAAATGTACTAATTTCAAACAAAGACTGGCCTTAAAGGGACAGTCTACCATTGAATTGTTATTGTTTTAAAAGATAGATAATCCCTTTATTACCCATTCCCCGGTTTTGCATAACCAACACAGTTATATTAATATACTTTTTACCTCTGTGATTACCTTGTATCTAGGAACCTTCTTCCAGCCCCCTGATCACATGACTGTGACTGTTTATTATCTATTGTCTTAAATTTAGCATTGTGTTGTGCTAGATCTTAAATAACCCCGTGTGCCTGAACACAGTGTTATCTATATGGCCCACGTGTACTTTCTGTCTCTTTGTGTTGAAAAGAGATTTAAAAAGCATGTGATAAGAGGCAGCCCTCAAAGGCTTAGAAATTAGCATATGAGCCTACCTATGTTTAGTTTAAACTAAGAATACCAAGAGAAAAAAGCAAATTTGATGATAAAAGTAAATTGGAAAGTTGATTAAAATTAAAAGTCCTATCTGAATAATGAAAGTTTAATTTATACTAGACTGTCCCTTTAATTAAAGGCATTCAAATTTCAAATGTAACAGGTTTTTATACCTGCGGACATTGCAAAGCATGCAATAATATAAAAAGAACACATAAAACATACACCTCAACCATAACAGGAAAAATCCATCAAATAAAAGATTTTATCAGTTGCAAAACTAAGACTGTAATTTATCTACTACAATGCAATTGTGAGATCCAATACTTAGGTCAAACCTCATGTTTTGTGAAAACCAGAATATTAGCACATTTAAATAAAATTGAGAAAAAGAAAGATGACCATGGAGTCCCTTTGCATTGCAATATATGTCCCCTATATGATAAAAATAATCTACTTTGGATCGGTATTGAAAAAGTTTCCCTACATTGGAGAGGGGTAAAGATTGAAAAGGAGCTAGATAGGAGGGAACTTTGGTGGGTACACACCATGAAGACATATGGACACTATGGAATAAATAAGGACATCTTAGTAGCAGCATTCATTTAGAAAGAACCTCTGACTTATGGTCACTTATGACATTTACAATATTCACACAAATGGAACCAAATTATACTCACATAAAAAGAACCATATCAATAGTGACACAATGACACTCCTTTTGGATGTTCTCAAAACTTACGGCTAGATTTAGAGTTTTGTCGGTAAGGACCCGCGTAGCTAACGCCGGCTTTTTTCTGGCCGCACCATAAAAATAACTCTGGTATTGAGAGTCCATATAATGTCAGCGTTAGGCTCCAAAAAAGGAGCGTAGAGCATATTTAACGCAACTTCAACTCTCGATACCAGAGTTGCTTACGCAAGCGGACAGCCTCAAAAACGTGCTCGTGCACGATTCCCCCATAGGAAACAATGGGGCTGTTTGAGCTGAAAAAAAACCTAACACCTGCAAAAAAGCAGCGTTCAGCTCCTAACGCAGCCCCATTGTTTGCTATGGGGAAACACTTCCTACGTCTGCACCTAACACCCTAACATGTACCCTGAGTCTAAACACCCCTAACCTTACACTTATTAACCCCTAATCTGCCGCCCCCGCTATCGCTGACCCCTGCATATTATTTTTAACCCCTAATCTGCCGCTCCGTAAACCGCCGCTACTTACATTATCCTTATGTACCCCTAATCTGCTGCCCCTAACACCGCCGACCCCTATATTATATTTATTAACCCCTAATCTGCCGCCCACAACGTCGCCCCCACCTGCCTACACTTATTAACCCCTAATCTGCCGAGCGGACCGCACTGCTACTATAATAAAGTTATTAACCCCTAATCCGCCTCACTAACCCTATAATAAATAGTATTAACCCCTAATCTGCCCTCCCTAACATCGCCGACACCTAACTTCAATTATTAACCCCTAATCTGCCGACCGGAGCTCACCGCTATTCTAATAAATGTATTAACCCCTAAAGCTAAGTCTAACCCTAACACTAACACCCCCCTAAAATAAATATAATTTTAATCTAACGAAATTAATTAACTCTTATTAAATAAATTATTCCTATTTAAAGCTAAATACTTACCTGTAAAATAAATCCTAATATAGCTACAATATAAATTATAATTACATTGTAGCTATTTTAGGATTAATATTTATTTTACAGGCAACTTTGTAATTATTTTAACCAGGTACAATAGCTATTAAATAGTTAAGAACTATTTAATAGTTACCTAGTTAAAATAATTACAAAATTACCTGTAAAATAAATCCTAACCTAAGTTACAATTAAACCTAACACTATACTATCATTAAATTAATTAAATAAAATACCTACAATTACCTACAATTAAACCTAACACTACACTATCAATACATTAATTAAATACAATATCTACAAATAACTACAATGAAATAAACTAACTAAAGTACAAAAAATAAAAAAGAACTAAGTTACAAAAAATAAAAAAATATTTACAAACATAAGAAAAATATTACAACAATTTTAAACTAATTACACCTACTCTAAGCCCCCTAATAAAATAACAAAGACCCCCCAAATAAAAAATGCCCTACCCTATTCTAAATTACTAAAGGTCAAAGCTCTTTTACCTTACCAGCCCTGAACAGGGCCCTTTGCGGGGCATGCCCCAAGAAGTTCAGCTCTTTTGCCTGTAAAAAAAAACATACAATACCCCCCCAACATTACAACCCACCACCTGATCGGAACAGCCAATAGAATGCGAGCTCAATCTGATTGGCTGATTGGATCAGCCAATCGGATTGAACTTGATTCTGATTGGCTGATTCCATCAGCCAATCAGAATATTCCTACCTTAATACCGATTGGCTGATAGAATCCTATCAGCCAATCGGAATTCGAGGGACGCCATCTTGGATGACGTCCCTTAAAGGAACCGTCATTCTTCAGTTGGACGTCGCCGGAAGAAGATGGGTCCGCGGTGGAGGTCTTCAGGATGGAGCCGGTCATCATCGGATGAAGATAGAAGATGCCGCTTGGATCAAGATGGTTGCCGGTCCGGATCGCCTCTTCTTCCCGGATAGGATGAAGACTTTGGAGCCTCTTCTGGACCTCTTCAGCCACCGGATGATGGATCACCAGCCCCCGCTTGGGTTGGATGAAGATTTTGGAGCCAGGACGGATCGGTGATACCTGGTGAGGTGAAGACAAGGTAGGATGATCTTCAGGGGCTTAGTGTTAGGTTTATTTAAGGGGGGTTTGGGTTAGATTAGGGGTATGTGGGTGGTGGGTTGTAATGTTGGGGGGGGTATTGTATGTTTTTTTTTTACAGGCAAAAGAGCTGAACTTCTTGGGGCATGCCCCGCAAAGGACCCTGTTCAGGGCTGGTAAGGTAAAAGAGCTTTGACCTTTAGTAATTTAGAATAGGGTAGGGCATTTTTTATTTTGGGGGTCTTTGTTATTTTATTAGGGGGCTTAGAGTAGGTGTAATTAGTTTAAAATTGTTGTAATATTTTTCTTATGTTTGTAAATATTTTTTTATTTTTTGTAACTTAGTTCTTTTTTATTTTTTGTACTTTAGTTAGTTTATTTCATTGTAGTTATTTGTAGATATTGTATTTAATTAATGTATTGATAGTGTAGTGTTAGGTTTAATTGTAGGTAATTGTAGGTATTTTATTTAATTAATTTAATGATAGTATAGTGTTAGGTTTAATTGTAACTTAGGTTAGGATTTATTTTACAGGTAATTTTGTAATTATTTTAACTAGGTAGCTATTAAATAGTTCTTAACTATTTAATAGCTATTGTACCTGGTTAAAATAATTACAAAGTTGCCTGTAAAATAAATATTAATCCTAAAATAGCTACAATGTAATTATAATTTATATTGTAGCTATATTAGGATTTATTTTACAGGTAAGTATTTAGCTTTAAATAGGAATAATTTATTTAATAAGAGTTAATTAATTTTGTTAGATTAAAATTATATTTAATTTAGGGGGATGTTAGTGTTAGGGTTAGACTTAGCTTTAGGGGTTAATACATTTATTAGAATAGCGGTGAGCTCCGGTCGGCAGATTAGGGGTTAATAATTGAAGTTAGGTGTCGGCGATGTTAGGGAGGGCAGATTAGGGGTTAATACTATTTATTATAGGGTTAGTGAGGCGGATTAGGGGTTAATAACTTTATTATAGTAGCGGTGCGGTCTGCTCGGCAGATTAGGGGTTAATAAGTGTAGGCAGGTGGAGGCGACGTTGAGGGGGGCAGATTAGGGGTTAATAAATATAATATAGGGGTCGGCGGTGTTAGGGGCAGCAGATTAGGGGTACATAGCTATAATGTAGGTGGCGACGCTTTGCGGTCGGCAGATTAGGGGTTAATTATTGTAGGTAGCTGGCGGCGACGTTGTGGGGTGCAGATTAGGGGTTAATAAATATAATACAGGGGTCGGCGGTGTTAGGGGCAGCAGATTAGGGGTACATAAGTATAACGTAGGTGGCGGTCGGCAGATTAGGGGTTAAAAAAATGTAATCGAGTGGCGGCGATGTGGAGGGACCTCGGTTTAGGGGTACATAGGTAGTTTATGGGTGTTAGTGTACTTTAGAGTACAGTAGTTAAGAGCTTTATGAACCGGCGTTAGCCCAAAAAGCTCTTAACTACTGACTTTTTTCTGCGGCTGGAGTTTTGTCGTTAGATTTCTAACGCTCACTTCAGACACGACTCTAAATACCGGAGTTAGAAAGATCCCATTGAAAAGATAGGATACGCAATTGACGTAAGGGGATCTGCGGTATGGAAAAGTTGCGGCTGAAAAGTGAGCGTTAGACCCTTTTTTGAGTGACTCCAAATACCGGAGTTAGCCTAAAACCAGCGTTAGGAGCCTCTAACGCTGGTTTTCACGGCTACCGCCAAACTCCAAATCTAGGCCTAAATTTGGTGAATATGTGTCATTAAACCTCACATCCGCCCTAAATATCTAGTAAGAAACTTTAATACTCACAATGTACACAATGTATATATATATATATATATACAAAAAAGGTATCATTTCAAGACAACACAATATATTAGAACAATATATGAGTGAAATCATGTTCACGAAAATAATAATGTATATTTATTAGGGAATTTTTTTCACTCCTTAGTATTTTAATTTTTTCCAATGAAAAGCATAAGTCCGTTATAGGATAATCAGGGAATAGTATAAAATACACTGAAGTATATTAAAAAGTGGGTTTATATCTAAAAAAAATGGGTTTATATTAAAAAATGAGATTACAATAATGTTATAGGTGAATAATATAAGTATCGCACATTTTAATCTCTGTATTAGCCATAAATCACTATGACAAAATATACAAATATATACATAAAAGGTAGTAGTTTTTTTCTATTAATATACATAAAAAATAGCAATTTTTCCTATTAAAATATATCACAATTGATCCATATAAATATTGTATATTCTAGAACTATTTTTCACTGGCTAAGAGACAATACGGGACAATCTGACATTGAACATATGGAACTACGTAAATAATGAAGGAACACACTATTGAAGTCATCATTGGTTCAGATGCAACACTTGATTTCGGGACAATAACGGACCTGATTTGGAACTACATCTCAAGACGACTTGAAAGGGAACTTTCTACACTGCTAGAAAAAAGGGTACGGTTGGGGTCCATTTGTGAACACTTAGGGTACAACTGCTGTGGTTGTACCCTCAATGGATCATAAATACACCTTAAGGAACTAATATTACCATTTAGCGGTAAAAAAAAAAGGGGGAGAGAGAGCAAAAGGAGAGAGGGGGAGAGAGAGACGGGGGGGAGAGAGAGAGGGGGGGGACAGAGGGTGGAGAGAGAGAGAGGGGGGAGAGAGGACGGGAGAGAGAGAGAGGGGGGAGAGAGAGGGGGAGAGAGAGAGGGGGGAGAGAGAGAGGGAGAGGGGGGAGAGAGAGAGAGAGAGAGAGAGAGAGGGGGGAGAGAGAGAGGGGGGGGGAGAGAGAGGGGGGAAAGAGAGGGGGGAGAGAGAGAGAGAGAGGGGGAGAGAGAGAGGGAGAGGGGGGAGAGAGAGGAGGGGGGAGAGAGGGGGGAGAGAGGGGGGAGAGAGAGGGAGAGGGGGGATAGAGAGAGGGAGAGGGGGAGAGAGAGGGGGGAGAGAGATGGGGGGAGAGAGAGGGGGGGAGAGAGAGGAGAGAGAGAGGGGGGAGAGAGAGGGGGGGAGAGAGAGGGGGAGAGAGAGAGAGGGGGGAGAGAGAGGGGGAAAGAGAGGGGGGGAGAGAGGGGGGAGAGAGGGGGGGGAGAGGGAGAGGGGGGGGGGAGAGGGAGAGAGAGGGGGAGAGAGAGAGGAGAGAGAGGGGGGGGAGAGAGAGAGTAGGGGAGAGAGAGAGGGGGAAAGAGAGAAAGAGGGGGATAGAGAGAGAGAGGGGGGAGAGAGAGAGGGAGAGGGGGGAGAGAGGGGGGAGAGAGGGGGAGAGAGAGGGAGAGAGAGGGGGGAGAGAGTTGAGAGAGGGGGGAGAGAGAGAGAGAGTAGGGGAGAGAAAGAGGGGGAAAGAGAGAAAGAGGGGGAGAGAGAGAGGGGGGAGAGAGAGAGAGAGAGGGGGGGGGGAGAGAGAGAGAGAGAGAGAGAGGGGGGAGAGAGAGAGGGGGGAAGAGAGAGAGGGGGAGAGAGAGAGGGGGGAGAGAGGCCCACTTGCCAACTAGTGCCACCACTCATATTTGTTATAACAGTAGTGTAAATTTTTTTTAAAAACTTTTTGGACTGTGAAACATCAGTCAGCTAGTGTAATCTAATTGCAGTTGCCTGCCTGCCAGCGTGTGTGCCAGGCCCACTTGCCAAGTTAGTGGCACCACTCATATTTGTTGTAACAGTACTTTAAATATTTAAAATAACATAATTTATGTAAGAACTTACCTGATAAATTAATTTCTTTCATATTAGCAAGAGTCCATGAGCTAGTGTGATATGTGTGATAGATTTGTCTCACAACTTTAGAGAAAAATAAAATAAAGGAAATGTAGCTCTATTCTTGTAAACAGCAAGTATATATAACTTAATATACTCGCATGCACAAGGTGAGCATTTACTTTTAGTAATTGAAATGAAAAGTATGGATTATACCTCTATGAATGATAATAGTAATTCTTATGTGAGAAGCTTATTAAGCTTCTAATATATAAACAATGATTCGTTTATGATCAAAGAAAAAATGAGAAAAATTCCTTTATATTCAGGATATGAAATGAGTTGATAAAGTTCAAATCTTAGTAAAGTAATGTTCAAGTATCTTTCCTTTAGTTTCACGCACTCACACAAACACTCTAAAATATATATACAATGTTCCAACACACACGCAATATTGAGCAGCAAGGAGGAGGTTAATTCAGAGAAATACAGCTCAGGTAAGTAATGACACTTAGCGTTATATTTGTAAACCTTAAACTTTGTATACAATACGATACCAATACCAGCGTGGTGATAAGACCAGATTTCCCCAGAAACGATGGTGAAGTGTGGAGAGCGGTATTAGCAGCAGAGTAAATACTAAACCGGAGAATATTAGAGAGCGGCGTCCGGTAGCAGCATGTGTGAGTGCGGCTTCAGCTGTGAGTGATTGAGTTCCGGAAGCGTAGGAATATGATTAGAAGTAACGGTCCAAAAGGTATCAGGAAAGAAGTGCAGCAAACTTTGAGTTACAATCAGCCTTCAAAAAATATAAAATACTTTAGACCTGAAAGGGAAAAATAAACTGCTTGAAATGAGCAGTAGCACAGGATGAGAGAATCCACTTTAATTTTCAGGCACTGAGTAATGGAGAAGCACTTCCTTAAATAGGAGGAAGTGCTGATAGTCAGAAAGTCTTAAAGGGATATCACATCCCCCCCTTCTCAGGGAATCACCCCCGGGGATTCCAGACCAGGTTTAAGGGGGTAACGATGATGGAATGACTTCACCAGACGAGGGGCATGAACTTCCGAATGAAGATGCCAGGAATCATCCTCTGGACCATAACCCTTCCATCTGATGAGATATTCCAATCTTTGTCGTCGAATCCTAGAATCCAATATAGATTCAACTTCAAATTCCTCTGGAAGATCCACTGAGATAGGAGGTGGAAGATCAACTGTCGTACGTGTCATAGAATCAAAAGGTTTTAGTAATGAAATATGGAAGGTGGGATGAAACTTGTAGTCCTTGGGTAACGTGAGCTTGACCACATTGGGATTTATTACCTGCTCCACAGGGTAAGGTCCCAGAAATTGGTTAGCCAATTTCTTGCTAGGGACCTGAAGTTTGAGGTTTTTAGTAGAGAGTAATACTAGGTCACCTATTTTATATTCAGGTCCAATTGAATGTTTCCGATCATAGTATTTCTTTTGGTATTCCTTAGCTTCGGCTAGATGTTTTTTCAATACTCTTAATCGATCTTGAAGCTTGGAAGAAAAATCTAAAGCTGAAGGGGAATTCACTGTTTTGTGGGACAAGGTTATAGTTTTAGGATGGTACCCATAAGTTGCGAAGAAGGGGGATGTTTTGGTTGAGGAACAGAATGAATTATTATGAGTAAATTCAGCCATAGGAAGGTAAATTAGCCAGTCATCTTGTAAATGTGAAATATAACAACGTAAAAAGTGTTCAATAGTCTGGTTGAGTCTTTCTGTCAACCCATTTGTCTGAGGATGAAAAGCAGTAGTGTAGCGATGATCAATTTTCAGTAATTTACACAAAGATCTCCAGAACGAAGAGGTGAATTGGGTACCCCTGTCAGTAATAATATTAGAGGGTAAACCATGTAGTCTTACAACCTGATCAAGAAATACTTTAGCTGTAGTCATGGCAGTTGGTAATCCCTTAAGTGGAATAAAATGAGCCAGTCTTGTTAAATGGTCGACTACTACCATGATAGTGTTATATTGTTGTGATGCAGGTAACTCCACTATAAAATCCATGGCAATAGTACTCCATGGTTTATCTGGAATGGGCAGAGGTCTAAGTAACCCTATGGGTTTTTTATGTTCAATTTTATTTCTAGCACAATTCTCACACCTAGAGACATAATCATAAATGTATTTATTCATCCCTGGCCACCAAAACTTACGACGGGTAAGTTCAATGGTTTTCTGTCTCCCTGGGTGACCAGATATGGTGTCATCATGGGTATGTGTGAGAATGGAAGATCTTATTTTCTCAGGTATGTATAACTTTTCTTCATGATAAAAAAGACCTGTAGTAGGATCTTTGGAACAATTTTGTAATGGTATTGAATCATGTTTTAGAGCGCTGTAAATCTCTTCTTCTAAGGGTGTTAAAGTACCTATTATCTTTTCTGGAGGAATAGTGAAGTTAGGTTGTTCATGTGGAAGTAACTCATAAATACGTGAAAGTGCATCTGCCTTTGTGTTTTGACTCCCAGGTTTATAAGTTATTAGAAAGTTAAAGCGATCTAGAAAGAGTGACCACCTTGCTTGCCTTGCTGTTAAAGTCTTATTCTTTTTTAAGTATTCTAAATTTTTATGATCAGTATAAATAAGGAATGGAATTACTGATCCTTCTAGTAGGTGTCTCCATTGTTCTAGAGAACACTTAATAGCAAGGAGTTCTTTGTCTCCAACACTATAGTTAGCTTCAGCACAAGTCAACGTTCTTGAATAGAACGCAATGGGATGAACTTCACCTGTCTCCTTATTTTGTTGGGAAAGAACAGCCCCTATGCCTGTATTAGATGCATCAACTTCCAACAGGAACTGTTGATCAAATTTAGGCAGTGTTAGTATTGGAGCTGTTGTGAACATTTCCTTAAGACTATCAAAAGTCTTCTGGGCTTGTTCAGACCACTTAAAGCGCTGTTTTATGCTAGTTAATTGTGTTAATGGTTTTATCACTGAGGAGAAGTTTTTTATAAATTTACGGTAATAATTTGCGAAACCAATAAATCGCTGTAATGCTTTTACTGTAGTGGGTTTAGGCCAGTCTTTAATTGCGGATACTTTTTCAGGATCCATTTCTATTTTGTTTGGGGTAATTATATAACCCAAAAATTTTATTTTTGAGACATGAAAAACACATTTTTCTAGCTTTGCATATAACTTATGCTCCTTGAGTCGAGTAAGAATCCACCTAACATGTTTTTCATGTTCTATGGGAGATTTCGAATAAATCAGAATATCATCTAGATCTAGATATGATGACACAGATATCCATTAGATCATGAAAAATCTCGTTGATAAAATGTTGGAAGGTTGCGGGAGCATTGCTCAAACCAAAGGGCATTACGTTATACTGGAAAAGACCATAGCGGGTTCTGAACGCGGTTTTCCATTCGTGCCCTTCCTTTATGCGAATAAGATTATAAGCGCCCTTTAGATCTAATTTCGAGTAGATCGTGGCCTCATTTAATCTTTCGAGTAACTCTGGTATGAGAGGTAAAGGATACCTATTTTTAATTGTTATTTCATTCAATGCCCTATAGTCTATAATAGGTCTTATTGTCCCATCTTTGTTACGTACTAAAAACAATCCTGCAGCAGCAGGGGATGTTGAGTGTGAGATGAACCCTTTTCGCAAGTTTTCATCTAAATATGATCTTAGATATACCAATTCTTCTTGCGAAAGAGGGTAAATCTTACCATGTGGTATCTGAGATCCCGGTATTAAATCAATGGGACAGTCAAATTCCCTATGTGGTGGGAGGTTTTCTGCCTCCTTGAGGTCAAATACCTCTGCCAGGTCCTGATAAATTTGTGGTAGCTCATGTTCTATAGTAGAGATTACCTGATAGGGAAAACAAGTCTTTGTACAATAATCAGAGTCAAATTTTACTTGTTGTGATGACCAGTCAATATGAGGATTATGTATTTGTAACCAGTTAAAACCTAAAATAATAATATGCATGTAGATAGGTATGAGGTCAAAAGTAATATATTCAGAATGTCCTTGGTCAGTTGTTATGAGTAAAGGGATTGTCTGATGAGTAATGGGGCCCTGTTGTATAATAGAACCATCAATAAGTTTAACTGAAACAGGATGTGTCTTGACAACAGTTGGAATTTTATTGAGCTTAACATATGCTATGTCTATATAGTTTCCTGACGCCCCAGAATCAATCAAAGCGTTAGAGCGCACGTTTTTCTGATCCCACTGTAAAGAAAAATTGAGAGTGAGATGGGGGTTTTGAGAAATGTGAAAAATATTGTTTTTGAAACTACCCTTACCCTTTTTCTGTCTCAATAGAGATGGACAATTTGTGACGGAGTGGTCTTTTTGTCCACAATAAAGACAGAGATTTTCTAATCTACGTCTAATTTTTTCCTCTGGGGTTAGAGGACCCCTTATAGTTCCAATTTCCATAGGAACCTGGTTTGAAACAGCTTTTTCCATGGTTGTAAAACAGGGATATGAACGTCTGGGCACAACTTCATAGGAAGCTTTTTCAGCCTTTCTTTCACGTAACCTTCGGTCCAAAGTGGTGCTTAATTTCATCAACCCATTCAGTGTGTACGGCATCTCTAATCGTGACAATTCATCTTTAAGGGATTCAGAGAGACCCAATCTGAATTGATTCTTTAAACTGATCTCGTTCCATTGAGAGTCATCTATCCACATTTGAAATTCAGTAATATATTCTTCAATGTTTCTTTTCCCTTGTTTCATAGATCTTAATTTATTTTCAGCTGTTATTTGAGTGTGGGAATCCTCATACAAGGCAGTCATAGCTAAAAAAAATTCTTCAAGCGAATCCAATATTGAATGTTCACTTTCAAAGAATCTATTGGCCCAGGAGCGTGGCTCCCCCTGTAGGAAGGAAATAGTGGTACAGACCTTTATCCTTTCACTATGATATGTTTTAGGTCTAAGTGAGAAAAGAAGTTTACATGCACTTTTAAAATCCCTGAATTCGCTGCGTTTGCCAGAAAATGTTTGTGGGTATTGTATGTGAGGTTCAGCAATTCCTGCTTCTTTCCCTGACATACAATCTTTTATTATGGTTTTGAGAGCTTTATTTTCAGTTTGTACCTCTGTTAATGCTCTAGCAAGATATTCTAATTTCTGATGAATATTAGAAAATTCATTTTTAATTTCATTAGGATCCATATTCCAAAATAAAAAAAAAAAAAAAAAAAAATTTCTTTTTATGGCCTGAAAATTCTGTGATATGTGTGATAGATTTGTCTCACAACTTTAGAGAAAAATAAAATAAAGGAAATGTAGCTCTATTCTTGTAAACAGCAAGTATATATAACTTAATATACTCGCATGCACAAGGTGAGCATTTACTTTTAGTAATTGAAATGAAAAGTATGGATTATACCTCTATGAATGATAATAGTAATTCTTATGTGAGAAGCTTATTAAGCTTCTAATATATAAACAATGATTCGTTTATGATCAAAGAAAAAATGAGAAAAATTCCTTTATATTCAGGATATGAAATGAGTTGATAAAGTTCAAATCTTAGTAAAGTAATGTTCAAGTATCTTTCCTTTAGTTTCACGCACTCACACAAACACTCTAAAATATATATACAATGTTCCAACACACACGCAATATTGAGCAGCAAGGAGGAGGTTAATTCAGAGAAATACAGCTCAGGTAAGTAATGACACTTAGCGTTATATTTGTAAACCTTAAACTTTGTATACAATACGATACCAATACCAGCGTGGTGATAAGACCAGATTTCCCCAGAAACGATGGTGAAGTGTGGAGAGCGGTATTAGCAGCAGAGTAAATACTAAACCGGAGAATATTAGAGAGCGGCGTCCGGTAGCAGCATGTGTGAGTGCGGCTTCAGCTGTGAGTGATTGAGTTCCGGAAGCGTAGGAATATGATTAGAAGTAACGGTCCAAAAGGTATCAGGAAAGAAGTGCAGCAAACTTTGAGTTGCAATCAGCCTTCAAAAAATATAAAATACTTTAGACCTGAAAGGGAAAAATAAACTGCTTGAAATGAGCAGTAGCACAGGATGAGAGAATCCACTTTAATTTTCAGGCACTGAGTAATGGAGAAGCACTTCCTTAAATAGGAGGAAGTGCTGATAGTCAGAAAGTCTTAAAGGGATATCACAGCTAGTGACGTATGGGTTATACATTCCTACCAGGAGGGGCAAAGTTTCCCAAACCTCAAAATGCCTATAAATACACCCCTCACCACACCCACAATTCAGTTTAACGAATAGCCAAGAAGTGGGGTGATAAGAAAGGAGTGAAAGCATCAAAAATAAGGAATTGGAATAATTGTGCTTTATACAAAAAAATCATAACCACCACAAAAAGGGTGGGCCTCATGGACTCTTGCTAATATGAAAGAAATGAATTTATCAGGTAAGTTCTTATATGTAATTAGCAAGAGTCCATGAGCTAGTGACGTATGGGATAGCAGATACCCAAGATGTGGAACTTCCACGCAAGAGTCACTAGAGAGGGAGGGATAAAATAAAGACAGCCAATTCCGCTGAAAAAATAATCCACAACCCAAATCAAAAGTTTTAATCTAAATAATGAAAAAAAACTGAAATCATAACCAGAAGAATCAAACTGAAGCAGCTGCCTCAAGTACTTTTCTACCAAAAACTGCTTCAGAAGAAGAGAAAACATCAAAATGGTAGAATTTAATAAAAGTATGCAAAGAAGACCAAGTTGCTGCTTTGCAAATCTGATCAACGGAAGCTTCATTCTTAAAAGCCCAGGAAGTAGAAACTGACCTAGTAGAATGAGCCGTAATCCTTTGAGGCGGGGACTTACCCGACTCCACATAAGCATGATGAATCAAAGACTTTAACCAAGACGCCAAAGAAATGGCAGAAGCTTTCTGACCTTTCCTGGAACCAGAAAAGATAACAAATAGACTAGAAGTCTTTCTAAAATCTTTAGTAGCTTCAACATAATATTTCAAAGCTCTTACTACATCCAAAGAATGTAAAGATCTCTCCTTTGAATTCTTAGGATCAGGACACAATGAAGGGACAACAATTTATCTACTAATGTTGTTAGAATTCACAACCTTAGGTAAAAATTTAAATGAAGTCCGCAACACCGCCTTATCCTGATGAAAAATCAGAAAAGGAGATTCACAAGAAAGAGCAGATAACTCAGAAACTCTTCTAGCAGAAGAGATGGCCAAAAGGAACAAAACTTTCCAAGAAAGTAATTTAATATCCAGAGAATGCATAGGTTCAAACGGAGGAGCCTGTAAAGCCCTCAGAACCAAATTAAGACTCCAAGGAGGAGAAATTGACTTAATGACAGGCTTGATACGAACGAAAGCCTGTACAAAACAATGAATATCAGGAAGATTAGCAATCTTTCTGTGAAAAAGAACAGAAAGAGCAGAGATTTGTCCTTTCAAAGAACTTGCAGATAAACCTTTATCCAAACCATCCTGAAGGAACTGTAAAAGAATGCCAAGAGAATTTATGAAAAGAACACCAAGAAATGTAAGTCTTCCAGACTCGATAATAAATCTTCCTAGACACAGATTTACGAGCCTGTAACATAGTATTAATAACTGAGTCAGAGAAACCCCTATGACTAAGAATCAAGCGTTCAATTTCCATACCTCCAAATTTAATGATTTGAGATCCTGATGGAAAAATGGGCCTTGAGATAGAAGGTCTGGTCTTAACGGAAGTGTCCAAGGTTGGCAACTGGCCATCCGAATGAGATCCGCATACCAAAACCTGTGAGGCCATGCTGGAGCCACCAGCAGAACAAACGAACGTTCCATTAGAATTTTGGAAATCACTCTTGGAAGAAGAACTAGAGGCGGAAAGATATAGGCAGGATGATAATTCCAAGGAAGCGACAACGCGTCCACTGCTTCCGCCTGAGGATCCCTGGATCTGGACAGATACCTGGGAAGTTTCTTGTTTAGATGAGAGGCCATCAGATCTATTTCTGGAAGTCCCCAGATCTGAACAATCTGAAGAAATACCTCTGGGTGAAGAGACCATTCGCCCGGATGTAACGTCTGGCGACTGAGATAATCTGCTTCCCAATTTTCTACACCTGGGATGTGAACTGCAGAAATTAGACAGGAGCTGGATTCCGCCCATACAAGTATCCGAGATACTTCTTTCATAACTTGAGGACTGTGAGTCCCACCTTGATGATTGACATACGCCACGGTTGTGACATTGTCCGTCTGAAAACAAATAAACGATTCTCTCTTCAGAAGAGGCCAGAACTGGAGAGCTCTGAAAATTGCACGGAGTTCCAAAATATTGATTGGTAATCTCGCCTCCTGAGATTCCCAAACCCCCTGCACTGTCAAAGATCCCCATACAGCTCCCCAACCTGAAAGACTCGCATCTGTTGAAATCACAATCCAGGTTGGACGAACAAAAGAGGCCCCTTGAATTAAACAATGGTGATCCAACCACCAAGTTAGAGAAGATCGAACATTGGGATTTAAGGATATTATTTGTGATATCCTTGTATAATCCCTGCACCACTGGTTCAGCATACAAAGCTGAAGAGGTCTCATGTGAAAACGAGCAAAGGGGATCGCGTCCGATGCAGCAGTCATGAGACCTAGAATTTCCATGCAAAAAGCTACCGAAGGGAATGATTGAGACTGAAGGGTTCGACAAGCTGAAACCAACTTCAGACGTCTCTTTTCTGTTAAAGACAAAGTCATGGACACTGAATCTATTAGAAAGCCCAAAAAGGTTACCTTTGTCTGAGGAATCAAAGAACTCTTTAGTTAGTTGATCCTCCAACCATGTTTTTGAAGAAACAACACAAGTTGATTCGTATGAGATTCTGCAGAATGTAAAGACTGAGCAAGTACCAAGATATCGTCCAAATAAGGAAATACCGCAATACCCTGTTCTCTGATTACAGAGAGAAGGGCACCGAGAACCTTTGAAAAGATCCTTGGAGCTGTTGCTAGGCCAAACGGAAGGGCAACAAACTGGTAATGCTTGTCTAGAAAAGAGAATCTCAGAAACTGATAGTGATCTGGATGAATTGGAATATGAAGATATGCATCCTGTAAATCTATTGTGGACATATAATGCCCTTGCTGAACAAAATGCAGAATAGTCCTTATAGTCACCATTTTGAATGTTGGTATTCTCACATAAAGATTCAATATTTTTAGATCCAGAACTGGTCTGAAGGAATTCTCCTTCTTTGGTACAATGAATAGATTTGAGTAAAACCCCAGACCCCGTTCCAGAACTGGAACTGGCACAATTACCCCAGCCAACTCTAGATCTGAAACACATTTCAGAAATGCCTGAGCCTTCACTGGGTTTACTAATATGCGAGAGAGAAAAAATCTTCTCACAGGAGGTCTTATCTTGAAACCTATTCTGTATCCTTGAGAAACAATGTTCTGAATCCATAGACTGTGAATCGAATTGATCCAAATATCTTTGAAAAATCGTAACCTGCCCCCTACCAGCTGTGCTGGAATGAGGGCCGCACCTTCATGCGGATTTAGGAGCTGGTTTTGACTTTCTAAAAGGCTTGGACTTATTCCAGACTGGAGAAGGTTTCCAAACGGAAACCGTTCCTTTAGGGGAAGGGTCAGGCTTCTGTTCTTTATTCTGACGAAAGGAACAAAAACGATTAGCAGCCCTGTATTTACCTTTAGATTTTTTGTCCTGAGGCAAAAAGGTTCCTTTCCCCCCAGTAACAGTTGAAATAATAGAATCCAACTGTGAACCAAATAATTTATTACCTTGGAAAGAAAGAGAAAGCAAAGTTGACTTAGAAGTCATATCTGCATTCCAAGATTTAAGCCATAAATCTCTTCTAGCTAAGATAGCTAAAGACATATATCTGACATCAATTCTAATGATATCAAACATGGCATCACAAATAAAGTTATTAGCATGTTGAAGAAGTTTAACAATGCTATAAGCATTATGGTCTGACACTTGTTGCGCTAAAGCCTCCAACCAGAAAGTTGAAGCTGCAGCAACATCAGCCAAAGAAATAGCAGGTCTAAGAAGATTACCTGAACATAAATAAGCTCTCCTTAGAAAGGATTCAAGCTTCCTGTCTAAAGGATCCTTAAAGGAAGTACTATCCACCGTAGGAATAGTAGTACGTTTAGCAAGAGTAGAAATAGTCCAATCAACTTTAGGGATTTTATCCCAAAACTCTAATCTATCAGATGGCACAGGGTACAATTTCCTAAACCTTTGAGAAGGAGTAAATGAAGTACCCAGACTATTCCATTCCCTAGAAATTACTTCTGAAATAGCATCAGGAACTGGAAAAACTTCAGGAATAACTACATGAGGTTTGAAAACCGAATTTAAACGCTTAGTAGATTTAGTATCAAGAGGACTAGACTCCTCCATATCTAATGCAATTAACACTTCCTTAAGTAAAGAACGAATAAACTCCATCTTAAATAAATATGAAGATTTATCAGTGTCAATATCTGAGGCAGAATCTTCTGAACCAGATAGATCCTCATCAGAAACAGAAGTCAGAATGATGACGGTCGCTTAAAAATTCATCTGAAATATGAGAAGTTTTAAAAGACCTTTTACGCTTACTGGAAGGAGGAATAACAGACAGAGCCTTCCTAATAAATTTAGAAACAAATTCTTTTACATTAACAGGGACATCCTGAACATTAGATGTTGAAGGAACAACATCAGGTAATGGATTATTACTAATGGAAACACAATCTGCATTAGAAAGTTTATCATGACAGTTATCACAAACAACAGCCGGAGGAACAGTTACCAAAAGTTTACAACAGATGCACTGTGGGTGTGGTGAGGGGTGTATTTATAGGCATTTTGAGGTTTGGGAAACTTTGCCCCTCCTGGTAGGAATGTATATCCCATACGTCACTAGCTCATGGACTCTTGCTAATTACATGAAAGAAAAAAACTTTTTTGACTGTGAAACATCAGTCTGCTAGTGCAATTGAATTGCAGTTGCCTGCCTGCCAGCGTGTGTGCCAGGCCCACTTGCCAACTAGTGCCACCAATCATATTTGTTATAACAGTATTGTAAATATTTTAAAAAAATAATTTTTGACTGTGAAATATCAGTCAGCTAGTGTAATCTAATTGCAGTTGCCTGCCTGCCTGCCAGCGTGTGTGCCAGGCCCACTTGCCAACTAGTGCCACCAATCATATTTGTTATAACAGTAGTGTAAATATTTTAAAACAAAAACTTTTTTGACTGTGAAACATCAGTCTGCTAGTGTAATCTAATTGCAGTTGCCTGCCAGCGTGTGTGCCAGGCCCACTTGCTAAGTGCCACCACTCATATCTGTTGTAACAGTAGTGTAAATTTAAAAAAAAAAAACTTTTTTGACTGTGAAACATCAGAGGGTGTTAGTTCACGTATTTCATATAGATAATACTGTGCTTGTGCACGAGAAGTTATCTGGGAGCAGGCACTGATTGGCTAGACTGCAAGTCTGCCAAAAGAACTGAAAAAAGGGGCAGTTTGCAGAGGCTTAGATACAAGATAATCACAGAGGTTAAAAGTATATTATTATAAATGTGTTAGTTATGCAAAACTGGGAAATGAGTAATAAAGGGATTATCTATCTTTTAAAACAATAAAAATTCTGGTGTAGACTGTCCCTTTAAACGGGGAGTTTGGTCTGTCACTGTGAAGCAGGCGTAACCCTTACACTACCTGATCGATACAACATCATACCTGATGTTTTAAAGCACGTTATTCCAAACAATTTAGGAATGTTAGGTAATTTATGCCCTTTATGGACTAAAACCAGACTCTGCATTAACTATGTAATTTTACGTGGGAGTTTTGCCATGGATGCCCCTCCGGCATGCCACAGTCCAGGTGTTAGTACCCTTGAAACAAGTTTTCCATCACTATTGTGGCCAGAAAGAGTCCCTGTGGGTTTTAAAATTCGCCTGCCCATTGAAGTCAATGGCGGTTCGCCCGGTTCGCCGGTTCGCGGACATTTGACAAAGTTCGCTTTCGCCGTTCACGAACGCAAAATTTTAGGTTTGTGTTAAATGTCCCTATAATGAAGGAATCAGACTGATAAGGGGGTGTGTGCTGATCAATGCAAGGTAGGTTAGAAAAGAAAACTTAAAGGGACAGTTTAGTCAAAATTAAACTTTCATGATTCAGATAAGGCATGTCATTTTAAATAACTGTCCCATTTACTTTTATCATCAATTTTGCTTTGTTCTCTTGGTATTCTTAGTTGAAAGCTAAACCTAGGTAGGCTCATATGTTAATTTCTTAGCCTTTGAAGGCTGCCTCTTATCTAAAAGCATCTTGACATTTTTTCACAACTAGAGTACGTTAGTCAATGTGTGCCATATAGATAAACATTGTGCTCACACCCGTGGAGTTACCTACGAGTCAGCACTGATTGGCTAAAATGCATGTCTCTCAAAAGAACTGAAATAATGGGGACATTTGCAGAGGCTTAGATAAAAGGTAATCACAGGTAAAAAGTTTATAACTGTGTTGGTTATGCAAAACTGGGGAATGGGTAATAAAGAGATTATCTTTTTAAACAATAAAAATTCTGGTGTAGACTGTCCCTTTAAATGGATAGGAAAGTAAAACTTAAACTTGCATGATTCAGATAGAGCATGTCAGTTGAAGACATTTATAAATTCAATTCTATTTTCAGATGTGCTTTGTTCTTTTTGTATTCCTTGTTGAAAAAGAATACACACATATCCTGCACTAGTGGGAACTAGCTGCTGATTGGTGTCTGCACAAATTTATCTCTTGTGGTTGGCTAACTAGATGTGTTCAGCTAGTGGCTAGTAGTGCAATGCTGCTCCTTCAACAAAGGATAACAAGAGAACAAAGCAAATGTGATAATAGAAGTAAATTGGAAAGTTGTTTAAAATTATGTGTTCTATCCAAATCATTAAATAAAATGTTGGGGTTTCCTGTCCCTTTAAAAAAATTAAATTATGGGGACAAAATTAAGGCAATAAATAATACAGCTGGTGGAAAACCCACACTGTTTCCATTTTTGCATTGGTAGTTGGTTAATTTTGTGAGCAGCATAAATTACACTAGAAGAAAGTTTACACTAACGCAATGTCTAATAAAGTCATCAAAATAAATCCAAAAAAGAGTTCTCTAACTTTTGACACATGACATTGTCAACCCCTAGACTGCCACACCCCATCACATTTAACCCCTAAACTTCTACAACCCCCATTACAATAACGCCCCCAATGATGGAAACCTCCAAATGTTACTAACACCCTAATCGCTTTAAACCCCAAAGCAAAGTCACATCCACTAAAAATCCCAAAAGTCTCATATTAACCCCCTAAATACCACAACCCCAACACAACCCCCTGAACTATTAAACCTTAAAAAACAGACTCCCATCTGTAAACATATCAGCACACCACAATGTTTTCCTTTTACTGTCCCCTCATATATATTAATATAATGCCATGCCATACCATTCTACACCCACGTGCCCATGTGTCCCTAATTAGTGCCAGGTAAACAATGAATTGTATAAAATGACTGGACTTAGAAAGGAAAATTACTATATTATCAAAATAATTATGTATTAGTTTGTTCTTCGTAGGTCCATAATAGTGTGGTTAATTTTAATTAATAGAGAAGAGAGCAGGCTATCCGAGGCAACAACAAGTTTGTGTATTTAAGTTGTTGTTTTTTACACACACTACACATACAACATTGTATTCATTTTTTGATAATGTAGTAATTTTCCATTGTATGTATGTATTGGGTACTTGTAAAGCACGGCTAATCACCCGTAAGGGTCTCAAGGCGCTGCTCATTTTATCAACCTCGGGGGGATGAAAGGCTGAGCGGACCTCACAGGGATTGAACCTGCAACCCTTAGGTTGCTACAGAGCTGAACCACAGTGCATTAGCATGCTGAGCTAATCTGTCCAGCTGGTTACATTCTTCTATGAAAGTCAACGTAAACAATTCATGAAATCGCTACTAAAGGCATGTATTTGTTTATGGAGAAAACCTAAATATGGTGATGACATAGAAATATTGTATAGTTCATCAAGTTTAACTCAAATGATGGCTTTAATCATGGATTGGAATGACACAGACATTAAAAAAAATCACTAGATCTCAAACGCTGATGGAATAGAATAGTTGCAAAATAGCTACATACAAAATAAGGTCTTGAGCAGTAAGCTCTTGTTTTCAGTAGAAAACAATTTCTGAACCAACCTTTTCCTTATTAGAATCTGCTCCCGTGCTGACCCAACACTGTGCTAAAGATGAAGGTGTCACTTTAATTCATCAAAATTTACATTTCACTCCTGTTGTGAAAAAAAATTACCTTTTAAACTTGACAGCAGCTCCAGCTTCCTCCACCTGTTGCAAAGCCTCTTCCTGGGTCTAAAATGAGGAATCCGGCTTCCTCCAATCACAGCATTGAATCAGACACTGATTCCCCGGGGGGGGGGGGGGGGGGCATGATTGAAGGATGACCTATCCATCATTTCTGACATCGAATTTTTAAAAAACGGGCACTTTAGCATCAAAATTTACATTCACTTTAAAAATAATTATGGCTAAGCCTCTCAGTGCTGAGGATGCAGCTGAGTTCTCTATGAACTCAGACTCTGATTCCTTCACTGTTGATGCATATGGTATTTGAACTAAATATTTCTAGAAAGTACACACCAAACCGCATCAAATGAGGGGCGACATGTATTGCTAGCACAAAAATAGACAAATGGTCTTTGCTAAAAAACAACAACAATTTTTTATGCAAAGCACCAGATTCCATTAATTATTCTGCACCTTAATTATTTGCTAGAGATACATGTAGCCCCTCATTTGATGCACCAAAAGGTGTACTTTCTACAAATGTGTGCTTTGTGTACCATATTTTAATTTTACAAGTGGCTAGAACTGTTAAATTGCAGACATGGCAATCTTGAAATCGTCTAAAAAAAAATAGCCTTTCAACTTTTATGGGTTATGTCTGCAATCAGACAGCTGTAAAAACCTGGGAAACTAAGATACATGAAATAAAGAACACATTTTTGGAAAGTACACCCCTTGGCGCATCAAATTGCTAGCGCAAAAAAAAAATAATGTTATAATAAGTGGAATATGGCTCTTTGCATAGATTTTTTTTTTTTTAACAATGCAACATATTCCATTAATTGCTGCGCACCCCAAATTCATGCTAGAAATACTTGTAGCCTCTCATTTGATGCACCAATGGATGTACTTTCTGCAAATGTGTGCTTTGTGTATCCCATTTTAATTTATCAAGTGGCTAGAACTGTTTAATTGCTGAAAACATTACTGTAAATTCTAAGATGCTGTTTTTGATAATTTATCAAATTGACATGGCTGCAATGAAACAGTGGAAAAAAACTGTGAAATGTTCTTAATTTCTGCTTATTTCAGACAGATTACCTACTACAAATATTTATCCACATAGATTTTGATGATAGAGCTTAGAAAAATAAAATAAAATACTAATATTTATTGTCATGAGTAAAAAATACACTTTTTTCACATTGGACGCACTATTTTTTAAACCTGAAGACAGATACACATATAATAATGGTATATTTTGAATTTGCTGGGTGTGCTGAAAACAACAATATATAGTTTGTATACTTTATTCACACAAAGTTTACTTCTAAAAGTGTTAAAACATGAACTGCAACAAAAAGCTCAAAACCATCTTAGCACACCGGTGGGAAATGGCTTAGCAGCCAAAAGGTTAAATTACAGTAATAAACAAACACAATCTGTTTTAATACGAGCAAAGAAAGAAATATTAGAACCTTTTTGTGTTGATAGAGCTTTATGGTTACTCTTATAGTGTTTTGTAATATTGTCTATTATATATGTCAGTGAATCATATTAAACACTATAGGAGCAGTGCGTAAGCATAGGGATACAATTTAGTACTGTTTATGACTAGTACTGCTGTTGAGGCAGGTTAGTCATTAGAAAAAAGAATGCTTTTATGCACTGTTATAACATTTATTTCAGTAGTTTAAATAAGTTACTGTGCCTTGAACACCTTGAGAAATATTGTACGTTAAAAATTAACTTTTATTAATCACTTTTTTAAAAAGACAGCTTTGGTGGATGATAATGCTGCCCTGAAGATTTAAAAACACACTCACTGTGCTACGTGAGAAAACAGCATGTTGTGATTATGCTACAGAAGTAGAACTGGTAGTACTTAGAGCAGTAACTGAGAAATATTCTCAAGAGCTAGTATGGAGAGCTATAGTCTCTTAGTCCTATGTTGCTCTTAATAGTATCTGGATTGCTTTTCTTATATTTGTGATTGAGAGTCTTATATTATAAAAACTATATATTAACGTTATACTGTTGCCCTTAAACTTGGCAATCTAAGACTGCTAATATATGTTGGTGCTTAAAGTGTGAGTACTGACTAAGGTGGCAGCTTACACTGGATAGATATAACAATCTTGCTGCTTTAGGTTATTTTATGCATCACCAAACAGTAGAAAATAGGTACTGAAACTGTTTTTTAGAGATGAGAGGTATTGTTTAAAGGCTATCCCCTCTGTAAAATATCATAAGTTATGATATAGCATCTATTAGTCTTATAACATAATGTTAGTGGAATACTGCCTAGGGAGTGATCTGAACCCTGCAGGGTATACAATAAATTTTCTACCAAGAGCCAGTATATGTGAACACCTCTGGCTGCACAATGCTAATAATTATGTTGCTTCTGTATGATATAAATGTAAGATTCCTTATATTACGGTCATATACAGATTGTATTATTATTTCTAAAGCTATGTGTAGCCTGGTATGTTATGATTTAAATAAAAAGCTGGTTCTTAGAAGCATTTGTAGTTAACCATATAATTCAGTCAGAGAAAGACTGACACCTAAGGCTGTAAACAATTTCCACTACATGAAATCAGGTATCCGACTGTTTGCTCAATATTAAGTGCCTAATCTAAATTGTATTGAATTCGGTATCCTGTATATACTATGTTTGACAAGCACAAAGCGTGCCTGCTAAGTAACAATACACCCTATAGTTCAATTAGCCGTAGTCAGCGTGAGCACCAAACTTTCACAACTTCTACTTCGTTTTAAATTAAACGTTTATAACATGCTATTATTTTAAATTATTAACCACTAGTGAGGCCAGTTAAAAATTGAGGAGACCCCTGACGCGGCGTTTCTCTAACGCTTCCTCAGAGGGGTTACGCGGGCCGACTAACATCCGGTATTTTATAGCCGGTGTTTTGCAGAATACAGAGTTCTGATTGGGTCGCAACTTGGATTATGCATTGGCTAAGGTTCATGTCAATCATCCCAGATGGGATGGGAGATTTATCATGTACATAACGAAATGGAAACAAAATTCCAGTACTCGTATTCAGATTGTCACTGTTAGAAGTAGCGGATACTAAGTTACTACTTTGACAATGTGAGAATCATGTGAGTTATTTTTCTGTTATGAGAGGTTACCGGATTACTTATGTATGTTGGAATGAAAATCAAACTTATTTATCATCATGCAAAAATGGACTTAATAGACACCCTTTGTAAAGGATGAACATATTATAATTTAGATTATATGTTAGTACACCTGAGTGGACCAGCATACATAACAATTGGATAAGACCAAAAATTATTTTAATCATTGAAAAATCACTGAATGAGAAATGAACTATAAGGTGCATTCCTTTTATATTTCCTTTATATATAATATGTACCAGTACATAACATTTTACAATGGTGATGAACAGCTTTAAGCACCAACATATATTAGCAGTCTTAGATTGCCAAGTTTAAGGGCAACAGTATAACGTTAATATATAGTTTTTATAATATAAGACTCTCAATCACAAATATAAGAAAAGCAATCCAGATACTATTAAGAGCAACATAGGACTAAGAGACTATAGCTCTCCATACTAGCTCTTGAGAATATTTCTCAGTTACTGCTCTAAGTACTACCAGTTCTACTTCTGTAGCATAATCACAACATGCTGTTTTCTCACGTAGCACAGTGAGTGTGTTTTTAAATCTTCAGGGCAGCATTATCATCCACCAAAGCTGTCTTTTTAAAAAAGTGATTAATAAAAGTTAATTTTTAACGTACAATATTTCTCAAGTTGTTCAAGGCACAGTAACTTATTTAAACTACTGAAATAAATGTTATAACAGTGCATAAAAGCATTCTTTTTTCTAATGACTAACCTGCCTCAACAGCAGTACTAGTCATAAACAGTACTAACAATCTGTTTTAAATAATAGCACACACATTAGTGTATTGTTTTTGTACATATTGAATATATAATTCAGATATTAACAGCATAGATTTGAAAAAGTATGTGAAACCCTAGGCTAATGATTGCAACAAAAACTAATTAGATTTGGAAATTGGCAAACCTGGTGTCTAATTAATGAGTTTTTAGGTGTGGGTTAGAGCTACTTTGACTTATACAAAGCACCTAAACATTTTGAGTCTGCTATTCACATAATGTATCTGTTGATGTAAACCATGCCTCTCAACAAAGAGCTTTCAGAAGACCTACGATCAAGAATTGTTGCATTTCATAAAGCTGGAAAGGGTTACAAAGTTATCTGAAAGACCTTAGATATTCATCTGTCCGGTGTCTATAAATGGAGACAATTTAGTACTGTTGCTACTCTCTCTAGGAGCGCGATCCGATATACGGTGTAGTTTTCGGCGCAAGCGAGGGAACCCGCGCCGCCTGTAATTTCACCTCGCAACTCGACCTATCCAATATACTGCGCCGTCAGATGCTAAACTGGCATAAGTAGGAAAAACCGGCGATCAACTAAAATGTGCGCAAATACACATTTTAGTCGTCGCAAGTACTTACGCCAGTATTTTGTTCACGTAAAGTCTCAATAAAGTGTAATTTTATGCAAATTAGGCTACGAATCATAAAAAACAACGGCCAATTCTAAAAGATGCAACACGTAATTACGCCATTCAAAATTCATACATAAACCCATGCCCAGCGGCCATTTTCTTTAGTATGCTTGGTTGGTTCTTGGAGCTACAGCACACTACAGTGAGTAGAGAGATTAGTGGTAAGAGTAGTGAGAGAGGAGCATTTCATAAAGTTAGTTAGGTCGGATTGTTGGATTGTTAAGCCTGTACATTTACTTACTCTTTTTTTTGACATATTGCACACATTTTGCATACACACATATACAAAATACACAACACTTTTTTTTTTCTAACACCTCACACATTTTCTTTATCTTTTACAGTGTGATAGGCTGAGTGTTTGGTTGTGATTGTGTGTGATTGAAGTGGGAGTGAGTGTGTGAGTGTGTGTAGTTTGAGGATGACAGGGAGAGCTAGGGCGGGGGGGAGGATGGAAGGGGAGTTGCAGGGAGAGGATTATGGACAGGAGGAGCAGCAGGGTCCCTGTCAGGGAGTGAGTGGAGGGGGGAGAGTTTGAAGGGAGGATGGGAGTGGCTTTGCCCCAAGGTCAGGCACACTCAGAAGAGGGACAGAGGGTGCACATGGGGATAGAAGGGGGTTGGAGGGACAGGATAGGGAGGAACCCACACCAGGGACATCCCAGGGAGGGAGCCAGGCGGCCCAGGATGAGGAGCGCATGAGGTGCCCCAACTTCTCTTTTGCAGAAAACCTTGCGCTAGTCCAGGCCGTCCTGGAGAACCACACTGCCCTCTTTGACCAAGAGAAGGGCAAAGGAGTTGCTCGAAAGTGTAAAGATCCATGGCTGAGGGTTGAGGAGGCAGTCAACAATGTGGCCCAGCAGAGGAGGAATGTGAATGGGCTCAAGAAAAGGTGGAATGACTGCAAGAGGCGGGTCAAGGAGAAAATGGGCCAAGAAGCCATGCAGCAGAGGGGAACAGGCGGTGGTCCTCACCAGAAGGCGGAATATAATGAGTGGCAGGAGCTCATTCGCAGGTCCCTGAGCGTCACAGCATGCTGGTGAGTAACATCCCACACACCAGTATTATATGTATTTGAGATATAACATCCTTTAATGTCACACATTCATGTACACAATGAGGAGCATGGTATTTGGCCTACTAACAAAAACATCTACAATTAGATTTCACATTAAAGGGACATTAAACTAAAGCTTTTTATGTCATTATTCAGATAGAGAATACAGTTTTAAACAACGTCCCAATTTACTTCTATTATGTAATTTGCTTCATTATTTTGTTATTCTTTGTTTATTAAATATCAATGCACATGGGTGAGCCAATCACATGAGGCATTGATGTGCAGCCACCAATCAGCAGCTTCTGAGCCTATCTAGATATGCTTTTCAGCTAAGAATATCAAGAGAATGAAGCAAATTATGTAATGGAAGTAAATTACAAAGTTGTTTAAAATTGCATTCTCTAGCTGAATCATGAAAGAATAAAAATGGGTTTAATGTCCATTTAATGCTACTTAACACATTGAAATTCATGATATGAGGTGGAATAATGAAATACTAACATGTCTCGGAGTAACACAGGCCACAAGCCAAATGTAGAGTTTTCAGTAAATGGACACTATAGCCATCACAAGACTTTTAGCTCAAGAAAGCACGTTATGTGCCTACATCAGGCTAAAGGAAATTGTGTGACCATAGTGTCACTTAAAGAACACATTTTCTCCATCACTGACATGTACACAGAACTATTGTATGAAACACATACATATATACTTTGCATATTAAAATCCCTCATATCACAAATCACAATGTGCACATGCATGTTATAGAGTTTGACATGAGAATGATTATAGGCCCTAGCATGTATCAATGTACATTGTATGCCAACATGGATATATATATGATTGTACTAATACCTCTCATCATTTGACTCCTCCACAGAACCTCCTGTCACCAGGGTGCAAATGGGCATGCATCCACCGCAACCACCAGGCCAGAGAATGGCTCCAGCACAACCAGCAGGCCGGAGAATGGCTCCACCACAACCACCAGGCCAGACAATCCCTCAACAGTATGCTCCCAGGCATGAGGTGGGTTGGATTCCCTCTGTTGAGGACCCATATGTCATGCCACCAAGTTTTGAAGAGGAGCCCTGGCAGGAGCCCTGGCCGGAGGACTATTCTTTTGGTTATGAGGGACAGCTAAGGCATCCCCAAAGGGTAGATGTCTTTACCCCCCTCCAAATATCAGGCCAGTCAGGACTTTTACCACCAGGACATATAAACTGGTCAGGCTGAGTGGTCGCACACCAGTCGTCAATGGGACTACCAGTCCACCCGGAGAGCTCCACCATCCGCTTCCCTTGGAAGAGCTCCAGCATATGAAGAGGAGCATATAGCTGTGGTAGTTCCTCCTGAGGCACCAGCTTTTGTAGTTCCACCTGAGGCACATGCTGGGGTTGTTCATCCTGAGGCACCAGCTGTCATTGTTCATCATGAGGCACCACCTGGGGTTGTTCATCCTGAGGCACCAGCTGTCATTGTTCATCATGAGGCACCAGCTGTCATTGTTCCAGATGCAACAGCAGCTAGAGGTGAACCTATAACCTATAATCCCTGCTGGTGAACAGCCTTTAGATCCTCTGACTTCTGCCCTGGGCGACAAATACATTGCCCTCCAGAGGAGGCAAACATCAACCTGTGAGAGGCTCACATCAACCTGCGAGAGAATGCAGAGAGACCAACGCAGGTTTTACAGACTTTACTACAGCGTTCCATTGAGGTGCAACGGGACATGGCAGCATCTTTAAGTGGTATCGTCCAGAACCAATCTCAGATGCTGAGAGTTATTTCGGATATGCAGATGCAGACTGACAACAGATGGCGGGAACAAAACCAACTGTCGGGTGTGTTGGTGGAGCATTTCACACACCAGCAGGACACTGCCTCCAGCCTCTCATCTGTGGCCAGCACTCCTGCAGAATCCTCTGAATCCACACAACCCAGGAGAGGCAGGAGAGCCACTCCAGGTACCTCAGCCCCCTCATCTAAGAAGCCTAAAAAAAAAAAAATATTGTTATATTTCATCCTAAATCTTGTCCTCTCTTATTTACCATATAATTGTCATCCACATCCATGTGAGGGGTGTTTTAGTACACTAATATTTTTGAAAAAAATAATAAGGCCTGTGTGGAAATGGCCCAGAAAAGGTAATATCATCATGTTTATGACATATTCATGTTCTCTAAACCACATCACATAGTTGTGGATGAAGGGTACATATAGTGATATTCACTTTTAAGATGTAAATCAAGGTTTCTCACATCCAATAGAAATTGACCCATGTGCAGGGATAGGCACGAGCCAAGGCTGTGGTGGACATTTTCTAAGGTAAAGACTTTTAGTGAAGGACACCTTGCCTATCCCTGCACATGGGTATATATATCTAAATATTAATGTTTTTACAGAATGTGTGAACATAAGGTATAAACATCCATTTTCATTCCTCGAAATGATAGTCAATAAATCATACTGACCAAACCTGAATTGAACTAATGCTATATTTTCAGTAATTAGGGTGGTTAAGGGAATGGGGGTGGGATGTAGTAGTTTCACTTACATGCAGTGGAAATCCGCAGTATGTAATTCAATGACCAGCTGCAGCAGGGGCAGCACCATCACCATGGACCTCAGCAGCAACTATAGAATCAGCATGTGTAGACAGAACAACAGGGGATTGTAGGGCTTCCAGCACCCCTTGTGCCCCATGATGACCCCTTGCAGTCCTGGAACACACATCTTGAAAAGCCTCTTGAATGTTTATCTTGCTTTTACCTACAATTAGGTACAGATATGAGCAAGCTCCTTCACATATCATCCAATAATTGTGCAGCATGTAGGAGTGTCAGGGTTCTGCATTCCACAGAATGAGCTCATGCCTCTCTAGGGGGAGTAAAACACAATTTTCAGAGTTAAATTACAGGAAAAGTAGGGAAAATAAATAATTAAAGTGCACTGCAAAGTTTATTGATTATGTATAATTAAATGTTTTATGAATAATTGCCCCTTTAAAGGGACAGTAAAGTCAAAGTTAAACTTTCATGATGCAGATAATTAAATGTTTTATGACTAACTGTCCCTTTAAAGTAACAATAAAGTCAAAATTAAACTTTCATGATTTAGATAGAGCATGCTATTTTAAAATTTTCCAAATCACTTCCATTACATTTTTTTTATGTGCATAATTTCTGAGGCACCATCTCAAACTAAGCATGTGCAAGAGTTCACAATGCATCTGTATATGAGTCTGTAATTGGCAGATGGCTGTCACATGATACAGTGGGCAGGAAAATGGAAGCAGTCTTTGATATTTCTCATCTATTCCTGCATTTTTATACAGCAGAATCACCAGTTACATGTCTAGTGTACGCTTTTGATTACTTATGACGCCATATTTGCTTAAAGGGATACTGAACCCAAATTTGTTCATTTGTAATTCAGAAAGAGCATGCAATTTTAAGCAACTTTCTAATTTACTCCTATTATCAACTTTTCTTTGTTCTCTTGCTATCATTTTTTTTTAAAAAGAAGGCATCTAAGCTTTTTTTTGGTTTCAGTACTCTGGACAGCACTTTTTTATTGGTGGATGAATTTATCCACCAATCAGCAAGGCCAACCCAGGTTGTTCACCAAAAATGGGCCGGCATCTAAACTTACATTCTTGCATTTCAAATAAAGATACCAAGAGAATGAAGATAATTTGATAATAGGAGTAAATTCGAAATTTGCTTGAAATTTCATGCTCAATCTGAATCACGAAATTAAATTTTTGGGTACATTGTCCCTTTAAGTGTTGTTTCAATGTGCCCGTTTGCTTGTTGACAAAATGTATTTTTTCTTCTGTTGTATTTATGTCATGTTGCACTCATCCATATAAAGTATTCCTTTTGCTGTTTTTTTTATTTTATTTTTATTTTTGCAACATCTATAAAAATTGATATTGCTCCTAAACAATTTGTGAAAAGTAATGGATGCAGCCACATTGTAACCTAGTCTTCTATGCTGAGACCAATCAGGGACAATTATAACTGAGTCACTAGGATTTGCATTGCTGGTCCCGAGCGGGAACCGCTGCTGATCCAGTCAGCAGTACACTCCTAGGGGCGGAACAAATTACATCAAATTTTTTGACTATTCTGACCCTTTAAACATTTTTTTTACAAAGCTGTAACATTTCTATGATAGTGCATCTTATTCAGAAACCAAACTGTAACAAATATGTTAACTCCACTGTAACATTTCTCTGCTTGTACATCTAATATATAAACCAAACTATAACAAATATTTTAACCCCACTTTCTCATTTAATTTTTTTATTAAACAATACATTTAATTAAATAAATGTTTTAGAAAAATTATTTTACAACCTATAAGCTGCTGTATTTGTGCTTATGTGCGAGATAAATTGTATTCAGGACTTCTTTGTACGCA
Source organism: Bombina bombina (assembly GCF_027579735.1). Lineage (NCBI taxonomy): Eukaryota > Metazoa > Chordata > Amphibia > Anura > Bombinatoridae > Bombina > Bombina bombina. The sequence continues at coordinate 211,045,490 of NC_069504.1, read as the reverse complement.
TTTTCTATTATTTGTCAATCTTCTCAATGACAGAAACCAAGAGGTTACAGCTAGTTAAAAGATACCAATCTCCAAGGTTCTATTTTTTACTTCCAGTCATTGCTAAATATTTGAACCAAAGGTCAAGAGAAGGAAACGATCCATTTTGTATACGTTGAATGAAAGGTCTATTAATTGGATTTTAACAAACCACTTTTTTTTTGCAACTCTGTTGCCTTAATTCCTGAAAATCCATCTTGATTCAAAAGTCAATAGGGGCATATCAGACCTATAAAAAAGCATGACTTCCTGTTAAATAAATGAAAGTTACAGAGTTGGGTGCTGCCAACTGGACTGTATTATCAAAAGAACTATCTACAGTTAGACCTCAGTAAGATTCTACAGCCATCAAAGTAAGACAAATGGTTTGCCAGAGATAGACATATGAGATTCTCTAGTGACATTCATTTTTGGAATTACTATTGTCTGATTCAGTTTGACATGCTATTAACCAGGTACACACTGAATTTTGTTCAGAATGTCACTTGTTGTCATGTATTATATCCCTTGATTTGTTTTAAAAGCTGACACATTACAAAATGTATCATTCTAACATGTATTAAAAAAAAAATAACACAATACACTCACGGAATAAGTAAGGGCTTCAATTTAACAGCACAATGTAGCATCAGATTTTCTACATAATGACACGTTGCTTTTATATTGTATGGGCTTGAGAGTAGTGACAGCAATGACTGTGTAGCAATTGAGAATCTGTACAGCCAGTTAGGAAATGTATCCCATCCATGACACAATACAGTCGCTGCTGCTGTATAACTGCTGTATAACTGTCACCCAACTATCGGCTAGATTTGGAGTTTTGTCGGTAAGGACCCGAAAAACTAACGCCAGCTTTTTTCTGGCCGCACCATAAAAATAACTCTGGTATTTAGAGTCCACATAAAGGCTGCGTTAGGCTCCAAAAAAGGAGCGTAGAGCATTTTTAACGCAGCTTCAACTCTCGATACCAGAGTTGCTTACGGACGCGGCCAGCCTCAAAAACGTGCTCGTGCACGATTCTCCCATAGGAAACAATGGGGCTGTTTGAGCTGAAAAAAAACCTAACACCTGCAAAAAAGCCGCGTTCAGCTCCTAACGCAGCCCCATTGTTTGCTATGCGGTAACCCTTCCTACGTCTGCACCTAACACTCTAACATGTACCCCGAGTCTAAACACCCCTAACCTTACACTTATTAACCCCTAATCTGCCGACCCGCTATCGCTGACCCCTGCATATTATTATTAACCCCTAATCTGCCGCTCCGTAAACCGCCGCTACTTACATTATCCCTATGTACCCCTAATCTGCTGCCCTAACATCGCCGACCCCTATATTATATTTATTAACCCCTAATCTGCCCCCACAACGTCGCCTCCACCTGCCTACACTTATTAACCCCTAATCTGCCGACCGGACCTGAGCGCTACTATAATAAAGCTATTAACCCCTAATCCGCCTCACTAACCCTATAATAAATAGTATTAACCCCTAATCTGCCCTCCCTAACATCGCCGACACCTAACTTCAATTATTAACCCCTAATCTGCCGACTGGAGCTCACCGCTATTCTAATAAATGTATTAACCCCTAAAGCTAAGTCTAACCCTAACACTAACACCCCCCTAAGTTAAATATAATTGTAATCTAACGAAATTAATTAACTCTTATTAAATAAATTATTCCTAATTAAAGCTAAATACTTACCTGTAAAATAAATCCTAATATAGCTACAATATAAATTATAATTATATGATAGCTATTTTAGGATTAATATTTATTTCACAGGTAACTTTGTATTTATTTTAACCAGGTACAATAGCTAAAATAGTTAAAATAATTACAAATTTGTAAAAGAAATCCTAACCTAAGTTACAATTAAACCTAACACTATACTATAGTTTGGGTTAGATTAGGGGTATGTGGGTGGTGGATTGTAATGTTGGGGGGCTTGGGTATTGTATGTTTTTTTTTACAGGCAAAAGAGCTGAACTTCTTGGGGCATGCCCCGCAAAGGGCCCTGTTCAGGGCTGGTAAGGTAAAAGAGCTTTGAACTTTAGTTATTTAGAATAGGGTAGGGCATTTTTTTATTTTGGGGGGCTTTGTTATTTTATTAGGGGGCTTAGAGTAGGTGTAATTAGTTTAAAATTGTTGTAATATTTTTCTTATGTTTGTAAATATTTTTTTATTTTTTGTAACTTAGTTCTTTTTTATTTTTTGTACTTTAGCAAGTTTATTTAATTGTATTTATTTGTAGGAATTGTATTTAATTAATTTATTGATAGTGTAGTGTTAGGTTAATTGTAGGTAATTGTAGGTATTTTATTTAATTAATTTATTGATAGTATAGTGTTAGGTTTAATTGTAACTTAGGTTAGGATTTCTTTTACAGGTAAATTTGTAATTATTTTAACTATTTTAGCTATTGTACCTGGTTAAAATAAATACAAAGTTACCTGTAAAATAAATATTAATCCTAAAATAGCTATAATATAATTATAATTTATATTGTAGCTATATTAGGATTTATTTTACAGGTAAGTGTTTATCTTTAATTAGGAATAATTTATTTAATAAGAGTTAATTAATTTCGTTAGATTAAAATTATATTTAACTTAGGGGGATGTTAGGGTTAGGGTTAGACTTAGCTTTAGGGGTTAATCCATTTATTAGAATAGCGGTGAGCTCCGGTCGGCAGAGTAGGGGTTAATAATTGAAGTTAGGTGTCGGCGATGTTAGGGAGGGCAGATTAGGGGTTAATACTATTTATTATAGGGTTAGTGAGGCGGATTAGGGGTTAATAACTTTATTATAGTAGCGCTCAGGTCCGGTCGGCAGATTAGGGGTTAATAAGTGTAGGCAGGTGGAGGCGACGTTGAGGGGGGCAGATTAGGGGTTAATAAATATAATACAGGGGTCGGCGGTGTTAGGTGCAGCAGATTAGGGGTACATAAGGATAACGTAGGTGGCGGCGCTTTGCGGTCGGCAGATTAGGGGTTAATAAGTGTAGGTAGGTGGAGGAGACGTTGTGGGGGGCAGGTTAGGGGTTAATAAATATAATACAGGGGTCGGCGGAGTTAGGGGCAGCAGATTAGGGGTACATAAGGATAACGTAGGTGGCGGTCGGCAGATTAGGGGTTAAAAAAAATTATTCGAGTGTCGGCGATGTGGGGGGACCTCGGTTTAGGGGTACATAGGTAGTTTATGGGTGTTAGTGTACTTTAGAGCACAGTAGTTAAGAGCTTTATAAACCGGCGTTAGCCAGAAAGCTCTTAACTACTGACTTTTTTCCTGCGGCTGGAGTTTTGTCGTTAGATGTCTAACGCTCACTTCAGAAACGACTCTAAATACCGGAGTTAGAAAAATCCCATTGAAAAGATAGGATACTCAATTGACGTAAGGGGATCTGCGGTATGGAAAAGTCGCGGCTGATAAGTGAGCGTTAGACCCTATTTTGAGTGACTCTAAATACCGGCGGTAGCCTAAAACCAGCGTTAGGAGCCTCTAACGCTGGTTTTCACGGCTAACGCCAAACTCCAAATCTAGGCCTATGTTTCTTTGTAGAGAGTCAAAAGACGATGCACATATGCAGGGACAATACATAAAAAAAAGCAATGATAGTAATAAAATAAATAATTATTTGCATTGGATTAACTCCCCAACAATAAAACCTACTTTTAACGTGACTTCACTGCAATAAAACATAACCACAACATAACCACAACAAACCTGGCTCCTCAAAACTGCATTTTACCTTAAAATGACAGGAAACCCCAAAATTTTATTTCTTTCATGTAATTAGCAAGAGTCCATGAGCTAGTGACGTATGGGATATACATTCCTACCAGGAGGGGCAAAGTTTCCCAAACCTCAAAATGCCTATAAATACACCCCTCACCACACCCACAATTCAGTTTTACAAACTTTGCCTCCTATGGAGGTGGTGAAGTAAGTTTGTGCTAGATTCTACGTTGATATGAGCAAGTTGGAGCCCGGTTTTCCTCTCAGCGTGCAGTGAATGTCAGAGGGATTGAGGAGAGTATTGCCTATTTGAATGCAGTGATCTCCTTCTACGGGGTCTATTTCATAGGTTCTCTGTTATCGGTCGTAGAGATTCATCTCTTACCTCCCTTTTCAGATCGACGATATACTCTTATTTATATACCATTACCTCTGCTGATTCTCGTTTCAGTACTGGTTTGGCTTTCTACAAACATGTAGATGAGTGTCCTGGGGTAAGTAAATCTTCTTTTCTGTGACACTCTAAGCTATGGTTGGGCACTTTGTTTATAAAGTTCTAAATATATGTATTTAAACATTTATTTGCCTTGACTCAGAATGTTCAACATTCCTTATTTTTCAGACAGTCAGTTTCATATTTGGGATAATGCATTTGAATTAATCATTTTTTCTTACCTTCAAAAATTTGACTCTTTTTCCCTGTGGGCTGTTAGGCTCGCGGGGGCTGAAAATGCTTCATTTTATTGCGTCATTCTTGGCGCAGACTTTTTTGGCGCAAAAAATCTTTTCCGTTTCCGGCGTCATACGTGTCGCCGGAAGTTGCATCATTTTTTGACGTTATTTTGCGCCAAAGATGTCGGCGTTCCGGATGTGGCGTCATTTTTGGCGCCAAAAGCATTTAGGCGCCAAATAATGTGGGCGTCTTATTTGGCGCCAAAAAATATGGGCGTCACTTTTGTCTCCACATTATTTAAGTCTCATTTTTCATTGCTTCTGGTTGCTAGAAGCTTGTTCTTTGGCATTTTTTCCCATTCCTGAAACTGTCATTTAAGGAATTTGATAAATTTTGCTTTATATGTTGTTTTTTCTCTTACATATTGCAAGATGTCTCACGTTGCATCTGAGTCAGAAGATACTACAGGAAAATCGCTGTCTAGTGCTGGATCTACCAAAGCTAAGTGTATCTGCTGTAAACTTTTGGTAGCTATTCCTCCGGCTGTTGTTTGTATTAATTGTCATGACAAACTTGTTAATGCAGATAATATTTCCTTTAGTAAAGTACCATTGTCTGTTGCAGTTCCCTCAACATCTAAGGTGCAGAATGTTCCTGATAACATAAGAGATTTTGTTTCTGAATCCATCAAGAAGGCTATGTCTGTTATTTCTCCTTCTAGTAAACGTAAAAAAATCTTTTAAAACTTCTCTCCCTACAGATGAATTTTTAAATGTACATCATCATTCTGATTCTGATGACTCTTCTGGTTCAGAGGATTCTGTCTCAGAGATTGATGCTGATAAATCTTCATATTTATTTAAAATGGAATTTATTCGTTCTTTACTTAAAGAAGTACTAATTGCTTTAGAAATAGAGGATTCTGGTCCTCTTGATACTAATTCTAAACGTTTAGATAAGGTATTTAAATCTCCTGTGGTTATTCCAGAAGTTTTTCCTGTTCCTAATGCTATTTCTGAAGTAATTTCCAAAGAATGGGATAAATTGGGTAATTCTTTTACTCCTTCTAAACGTTTTAAGCAATTATATCCTGTGCCGTCTGACAGATTAGAATTTTGGGACAAGATCCCTAAAGTTGATGGGGCTATTGCTACCCTTGCTAAACGTACTACTATTCCTACGTCAGATGGTACTTCGTTTAAGGATCCTTTAGATAGGAAAATTGAATCCTTTCTAAGAAAAGCTTATCTGTGTTCAGGTAATCTTCTTAGACCTGCTATATCATTGGCTGATGTTGCTGCAGCTTCAGCTTTTTGGTTGGAAACTTTAGCGCAACAAGTAACAGATCATGATTCTCATGATATTATTATTCTTCTTCAGCATGCTAATAATTTTATCTGTGATGCCATTTTTGATATTATCAGAGTTGATGTCAGGTTTATGTCTCTAGCTATTTTAGCTAGAAGGGCTTTATGGCTTAAAACTTGGAATGCTGATATGGCTTCTAAATCAACTCTACTTTCCATTTCTTTCCAGGGTAACAAATTATTTGGTTCTCAGTTGGATTCTATTATCTCAACTGTTACTGGTGGGAAAGGAACTTTTTTACCACAGGATAAAAAATCTAAGGGTAAAAACAGGGCTAATAATCGTTTTCGTTCCTTTCGTTTCAACAAAGAACAAAAGCCTAATCCTTCATCCTCAGGAGCAGTTTCAGTTTGGAAACCATCTCCAGTCTGGAATAAATCCAAGCCTGCTAGAAAGCCAAAGCCTGCTTCTAAGTCCACATGAAGGTGCGTCCCTCATTCCAGCTCAGCTGGTAGGGGGCAGGTTACGTTTTTTCAAAGAAATTTGGATCAATTCTGTTCACAATCTTTGGATTCAGAACATTGTTTCAGAAGGGTACAGAATTGGTTTCAAGTTGAGACCTCCTGCAAAGAGATTTTTTCTTTCCCGTGTCCCAGTAAATCCAGTGAAAGCTCAAGCATTTCTGAATTGTGTTTCAGATCTAGAGTTGGCTGGAGTAATTATGCCAGTTCCAGTTCCGGAACAGGGGATGGGGTTTTATTCAAATCTCTTCATTGTACCAAAGAAGGAGAATTCCTTCAGACCAGTTCTGGATCTAAAAATATTGAATCGTTATGTAAGGATACCAACATTCAAGATGGTAACTGTAAGGACTATCTTGCCTTTTGTTCAGCAAGGGAATTATATGTCCACAATAGATTTACAGGATGCATATCTGCATATTCCGATTCATCCAGATCATTATCAGTTCCTGAGATTCTCTTTTCTGGACAAGCATTACCAGTTTGTGGCTCTGCCGTTTGGCCTAGCTACAGCTCCAAGAATTTTTACAAAGGTTCTCGGTGCCCTTCTGTCTGTAATCAGAGAACAGGGTATTGTGGTATTTCCTTATTTGGACGATATCTTGGTACTTGCTCAATCTTTACATTTAGCAGAATCTCATACGAATCGACTTGTGTTGTTTCTTCAAGATCATGGTTGGAGGATCAATTTACCAAAAAGTTCATTGATTCCTCAGACAAGGGTAACCTTTCTGGGTTTCCAGATAGATTCAGTGTCCATGACTCTGTCTTTAACAGACAAGAGACGTCTAAAACTGATTTCAGCTTGTCGAAACCTTCAGTCACAATCATTCCCTTCGGTAGCTTTATGCATGGAAATTCTAGGTCTTATGACTGCTGCATCGGACGCGATCCCCTTTGCTCGTTTTCACATGCGACCTCTTCAGCTTTGTATGCTGAATCAATGGTGCAAGGATTACACAAAGATATCTCAATTAATATCTTTAAAACCTATTGTTCAACACTCTCTAACATGGTGGACAGATCACCATCGTTTAATTCAGGGGGCTTCTTTTGTGCTTCCGACCTGGACTGTAATTTCAACAGATGCAAGTCTCACAGGTTGGGGAGCTGTGTGGGGATCTCTGACAGCACAAGGAGTTTGGGAATCTCAGGAGGTGAGATTGCCGATAAATATTTTGGAACTCCGTGCAATTTTCAGAGCTCTTCAGTTTTGGCCTCTTCTGAAGAGAGAATCGTTCATTTGCTTTCAGACAGACAATGTCACAACTGTGGCATACATCAATCATCAAGGAGGGACTCACAGTCCTCTGGCTATGAAAGAAGTATCTCGAATTTTGGTTTGGGCGGAATCCAGCTCCTGTCTAATCTCTGCGGTTCATATCCCAGGTATAGACAATTGGGAAGCGGATTATCTCAGTCGCCAAACGTTGCTTCCGGGCGAATGGTCTCTTCACCCAGAGGTATTTCTTCAGATTGTTCAAATGTGGGAACTTCCAGAAATAGATCTGATGGCGTCTCATCTAAACAAGAAACTTCCCAGGTATCTGTCCAGATCCCGGGATCCTCAGGCGGAGGCAGTGGATGCATTATCACTTCCTTGGAAGTATCATCCTGCCTATATCTTTCCGCCTCTAGTTCTTCTTCCAAGAGTAATCTCCAAGATTCTGAAGGAATGCTCGTTTGTTCTGCTGGTAGCTCTGGCATGGCCTCACAGGTTTTGGTATGCGGATCTTGTCCGGATGGCCTCTTGCCAACCGTGGACTCTTCCGTTAAGACCAGACCTTCTGTCGCAAGGTCCTTTTTTCCATCAGGATCTAAAATCCTTAAATTTAAAGGTATGGAGATTGAACGCTTGATTCTTGGTCAAAGAGGTTTCTCTGACTCTGTGATTAATACTATGTTACAGGCTCGTAAATCTGTATCTAGAGAGATATATTATAGAGTCTGGAAGACTTATATTTCTTGGTGTCTTTCTCATCATTTTTCTTGGCATTCTTTTAGAATACCGAGAATTTTACAGTTTCTTCAGGATGGTTTAGATAAGGGTTTGTCCGCAAGTTCCTTGAAAGGACAAATCTCTGCTCTTTCTGTTCTTTTTCACAGAAAGATTGCTATTCTTCCTGATATTCATTGTTTTGTACAAGCTTTGGTTCGTATAAAACCTGTCATTAAGTCAATTTCTCCTCCTTGGAGTTTGAATTTGGTTCTGGGAGCTCTTCAAGCTCCTCCGTTTGAACCTATGCATTCATTGGACATTAAATTACTTTCTTGGAAAGTTTTGTTCCTTTTGGCAATCTCTTCTGCCAGAAGAGTTTCTGAATTATCTGCTCTTTCTTGTGAGTCTCCTTTTCTGATTTTTCATCAGGATAAGGCGGTGTTGCGAACTTCTTTTGAATTTTTACCTAAAGTTGTGAATTCCAACAACATTAGTAGAGAAATTGTGGTTCCTTCATTATGTCCTAATCCTAAGAATTCTAAGGAGAAATCGTTGCATTCTTTGGATGTTGTTAGAGCTTTGAAATATTATGTTGAAGCTACTAAGTCTTTCCGAAAGACTTCTAGTCTATTTGTTATCTTTTCCGGTTCTAGAAAAGGCCAGAAAGCTTCTGCCATTTCTTTGGCATCTTGGTTGAAATCTTTAATTCATCTTGCCTATGTTGAGGCGGGTAAAACTCCGCCTCAGAGGATTACAGCTCATTCTACTAGGTCAGTTTCTACTTCCTGGGCGTTTAGGAATGAAGCTTCGGTTGATCAGATTTGCAAAGCAGCAACTTGGTCCTCTTTGCATACTTTTACTAAATTCTACCATTTTGATGTATTTTCTTCTTCTGAAGCAGTTTTTGGTAGAAAAGTACTTCAGGCAGCGGTTTCAGTTTGAATCTTCTGCTTATGTTTTTCATTAAACTTTATTTTGGGTGTGGATTATTTTCAGCAGGAATTGGCTGTCTTTATTTTATCCCTCCCTCTCTAGTGACTCTTGTGTGGAAAGATCCACATCTTGGGTAATCATTATCCCATACGTCACTAGCTCATGGACTCTTGCTAATTACATGAAAGAAAACATAATTTATGTAAGAACTTACCTGATAAATTCATTTCTTTCATATTAGCAAGAGTCCATGAGGCCCGCCCTTTTTTTGTGGTGGTTATGATTTTGTATAAAGCACAATTATTCCAATTCCTTATTTTTATATGCTTTCGCACTTTTTTATCACCCCACTTCTTGGCTATTCGTTAAACTGAATTGTGGGTGTGGTGAGGGGTGTATTTATAGGCATTTTGAGGTTTGGGAAACTTTGCCCCTCCTGGTAGGAATGTATATCCCATACGTCACTAGCTCATGGACTCTTGCTAATATGAAAGAAATAAATTTATCAGGTAAGTTCTTACATAAATTATGTTTTCATGATATGGATAGAACATACAATTTTAAACAACTTTTCGATTTATTTCTATTATCAAATTTGCTTTATGGTATTGGAATTATTTGCTGTAGTAACAGCATTGCACTACTGGCAGCTAGCTGAACACATCTAGTTAGCCAATCACAAGAGACAAGTGTGTGCAGGCACCAATCAGCAGCTAGCTTCCACTTGTTAAGGATATGTGCGTATTCATCTTCAACAAGGTATACCAAGAGAATGAAACACATTTGAAAATAGAAGTTAATTTATAAGTGACTTAAAATGAAATGCTCTATCTGAATCTTGCAGATTTAATTTTGACTTTCCTATCCCTTTACCTAAATTACTATTCTATCATCCCCCGTAGCTCCTTGCAAACCCCACCTACACAAACCCTCCAATAAAATCCACACCATTCATTATTTCCTCAATCTCAGCATAATATGAACAATTTTCTAATATACTTATTTAAACTTTGCATAGATCTTTATGATCTTTTATATCTTCCCTTGCAGGTTATTTAACCTCTTTTGTGCCACCATGACTTCAATTTAAAAAGCATTTAATACCACCTATGTAAAGGTTTACTTAAGTTGATGGTAATTTCTCCCCTTATAAAAACATATTTTCTGTGAGCTAACAGTTTGAATTGTACAATCAGTGCTATAGCTACAACAAAAGTTACCCAAAGGGGAGAGCGCTGAGTTGAGAACAGTTCAAACCTTTAGATCAATTAAATTTTGATTTTTGAAGTGGGAGGCGGAGCGCAGGGTATTTGAATTTTATATCTTTATTAAAAAGTAAGTTATAGCGCAACTTTATTACAACTGATAAATTAAAGTCCATCTAAAATATCACTAACATTCCGGACCTGTTTTTATAAAGGGGAGAGTTTACCATCACTTTAAAACAAAAATCCAAAAACATTTAAGTCAAGCCACTCTTCCCTATTATATATGTCACAAATGAATCTCTTCAGTTGTTATAATTCTTTTGTACCAATTCTGCAACTAATCTTCCCTTACCATAAACTGCAAATGGTTAATTTATTACTGAATCTGTTTGCACATTGCAAGCTATGACACTTCTAAAAAAATAATAGGAGTTCCATTTAAACGGCCATTGTACCTTAACCTGTTCCCCCCCTTTAATGTGTCCCCAATGGCCCATTTTACTTGCTGGATTGTATTTAATTTTTTGGTAGCAGCTCCTTAATCTTTATTTTGTAAAGTAAAATAGCTGCTTTTGCCTGTAGAAGCCACCACCTAAACATAAAATATGAATAACAATGGTATTATCTGTAGAAAGGCTATGTAAACATGAGACAATAACACTTATGAAACGGTTTCTCCTTAACACTTTCAAAAATTCAGACTATCTTGTCTCTAATGATTTCTTATGAATTTTTAGGCCATGCTGTAAATCTTTTTTATTTTTTTATTTATTTATTTAAACAATCCAATCCAATCCCTAAAGGGCCAGCCATCAATTTTCCTTTGTTCTCTTGCTGTTCTTTGTTGAAAGCTAAGCCTAGCTAGACTTATATGCTAAGTTCTAAGCCCTTGAAGGCCGCTTCTTATCTCAGTGCATTTTGACCGTTTTTCACAGCTAGACAGCACTAGTTCACATGTGCCATACATTGTGCTGAACTGAAATAAGGGGGCAGTCTGCAGAGGCTTTGATACAATGTAATCACAGAGGTAAAAAGTGTATTAATATAACTGGTTATGCAGAACTGGGGAATGGGTAATACAGGAATTATCTATATTTTTAAACAATACAAATTCTGTAGTAGACTGTCCCTTTAAGTCATACAAAGATGAAAATCCTTTTGAACAAAAGTTCTCCCAAATCTTTCTACCCCAGAAGTACAACGTGTTAAGTTTCTGACATCTAAAGCACTGTACGTGTGATTTTGTTTTCTCTTTCTTAATAATTTTAAAGAAGTATATATCATTGCGGCATCTCATACTCTATTGAAGGTCAATATGGAAATACTGGTAAGTTATTGGAGAGTTGCTTTCAAAATAAGTAATCAGTTGGTACGGCAGAGTTCAAAATCAATATTTTTGAATCAATATTTCCTGTTCACAATGCATTTTTCATTTTGCTCTCTGTAATATTCACTAAAAATTGATTTGTTTGCTGAATCTATGCATTAATAAACAACTAGTGTATGTACAGGACAATTTATTTTGGGCCAAAGCTTTCAAGATTTCAATATCCTCAACTTTCTCTTAGAAAAATGAAACCTAGTTTGGAAGTAAACGCTGATGCTAAGTTTAGACCTTAGTGTGCTAATGTATTTTAATGAACACTTTATTATCATGTATTACTTGTTATTATTTTATGTACTTATAAAAAGTTAGGATGTGCCATATCAAAATGACAAGGGATACTGATGGTTCTATAAAATGTCAAACATGTAGGGGCAGATTTATCATTGTTTGAAGGACAATGTTTACGGGTAGGGAACCTGTCCCCCCAGGATTGCAAATTGTGGGCAGCATTCGCTGCTTGTATTTATCATTGCACTAGTGAAAAGTCATACAACACCATACTTGAGTGAGCCTGTAACCAATAGGGGCATTCGCTCGTTGATAAGTCTGCCCCATAGCGTCAAAAAGAGTGCATAATAAAACATATCAAGTGTAAATATTTAGACAGAAAACCCACAGGTACATATGGCAGTCTGTAATAGACATGTGCAATGCTAGAAAATTTGTTTAGTTTAGTTTTCATTTGTTAAATAAAGAATTTAGTTTCAAGAAATTACTTTAGTTAAGTTAAAAAAAAATTGTTCCGGCAAAATAGTTATGTTAAGTTAAATAGTTTTTTCGGATCTGTTCGTTATTTCGGATCCGTTCTTTATTCATATTCATTATTCTATTCTAAAGTTTAGAATAGAATAATGCATATGAATAAAGAATGGATCAGAAAAAACGATTTAACTAAACATAACTAATATGCCGCCGATTGCCAAAACAAAATTATTTAAAACCGTTGTTGCCACCCACATCGCTGACATTAAATAAAGCTATTAACCCCTAAACAGCTGTCCCCCACATCGCCAACACTAACTAAACCTATTAACCCCTAAACCGCCGCCCCCCCACATAGCCGACACTAACTAAACCTATTAACCCCTAAACCACAGTTCCCTGATCGCCAAAACACTAACTAGACCAATTGACCCCTAAACCACAGTTTACCAACATCGCCAACACTAACTAAACCTATTAACCCCTAAACCGCTGTACACCCACATTGCCAACACTAACTAAAACACTAAATAAACCTATTGACCCCTAAACCACCGCCCCCACATCACCAACACTAACTAAACATATTAACCCCTAAACCGCTGCCCCCCCACATTGCAACAACCTAAATTAAACTATATTAATCCCTAAACCTAACACCCCCTAACTTTAACATAATTAAAATATACCTAAATTAAAGTTACAATTATTAACTACCTATTTAAAAATAAATACAAACTTACCTGTAAAATAAAAATAAAACCTAAGCTAGCTACAATATAACTATTTACTAGCTACCTAGTTAAAATAAATACAAAGTTACCTGTGAAATAAAAATAAAACCTAAGCTTACACTAATAAAACCTAACATTACTAAAAATAAAAAACCCTAAGATTACTAAAAAATTAAAACTACAATTACAAAAAATAATAAACACTAAAATTACAGAAAAATAAAAAACTACCATTGCATAAAATAACAAACAATGGCCCAGATTACAAGTTTTGCGTTAGAGGCTGTGCGGTGCTAACGAGCAGTTTTGTCTCACCGCTCACTTACATGCAGCGCTGGTATTATGAGTTTTTACAAACCCGTCGTTAAAAGACAAGAAGTGAGCGTTGAGCAAAATTTTGCTCATTACCGTACTCCAATACCAGCGCTGCTTAAGTCAGCGGTGAGCTGGTGTAACGTGCTCGTGCACGATTTCCCCATAGGAATCAACGGGGAGAGCCGGCTGAAAAAAAGTCTAACACCTGCAAAAAAGCAGCGTAAAACTCCTTAACGCAGCTCCATTGATTCCTATGGGGAAATAAAATTTATGTCTACACCTAACACCCTAACATGTACCCCGAGTCTAAACACCCCTAATCTTACACTTATTAACCCCTAATCTGCTGCCCCCGACATTGCTGACACCTAAATTATAATTATTAACCCCTAATCTGCCGCTCTGGACACCGCCGCCACCTACATTATAGTTATGAACCCCTAATCTGCTGCCCCCAACATCGCCGAACCCTACATTATATTTATTAACCCCTACCCTGCTGCCCCCAATGTCGCTGCCACCTACCTACACTTATTAACCCCTAAATTGCCGCCCCCAACGTCGCCGCCACTATATTAAAGTTATTAACCCCTAAACCTAAGTCTAACCATAAACCTAACACCCCCTAACTTAAATATAATTTAAATAAATCAAAATAAATATTCCTATCATTAACTAAATTATTCCTATTTAAAAATAAATACTTACCTGTAAAATAAACCCTAAACTAGCTACAATATAACTAATAGTTACATTGTATCTATCTTATGGTTTATTTTTATTTTACAGGCAAGTTTGTTTTTATTTTAACTAGGTAGAATAGTTATTAAATAGTTATTAACTATTTAATAACTTCCTAGTTAAAATAAAGACAAATTTACCTGTAAAATAAAACCTAACCTAAGTTACACTAACACCTAACACTACACTATAATTAAATAAATTAACTAAATTAAATACAATTACCTAAATTAAATTAAATTACCTAAAGTACAAAAAAAACAAACACTAAATTACAGAAAATAAACAAATTACAGAAATGTAAACTAATTACACCTAATCTAATAGCCCTATTAAAATAAAAAAAGCCCCCCCAAAATAAAAAAAACCCTAGCCGAAACTAAACTACCAATTGCCTTTTAAAGTGCCCTTTGCGGGTCATTGCCCCAAAGTAATCAGCTCTTTTACCTGTAAAAAAAAAATACAAACAAACCCCCCAACATTAAAACCCACCACCCACACAACCAACCCCCCAAATAAAATACTATCTAAAAAAACCTAAGCTCCCCATTGCCCTGAAAAGGGCATTTGGATGGGCATTGCCCTTTAAAGGGCAGTTAGCTCTTTTGCAAGCCCAAACCCACCCAATACACCCTTAAAAAACCTAACACTAACCCCCTTAAGATCGACTTACCGGGAGACGTCTGCATCAAAGCTGGGCGAAGTGGTCCTCCAGACGGGCAGAAGTCTTCATCCAATCCGAGCAGAAGTGGTCCTCCAGACGGGCAGAAGTCTTCATCCAGACGGCATCTTCTATCTTCATCCATCCGGCGTGGAGCGGCTCCATCTTCAAGACATCCGACGCGGAGCATCCTCTTCTTCCGACGACTAAAACAGATTGAAGGTACTTTTAAGTTATGTCATCCAAGATGGCGTCCCTTAGATTCCGATTAGCCGATAGAATTCTATCAGCCAATCAGAATTAAGGTAGAAAAAATCCTATTGGCTGATACAATCAGCCAATAGGATTGAAGTTCAATCCTATTGGCTGATCCAATCAGCCAATAGGATTGAGCTTGGATTCTATTAGCTGTTCCAATCATTTTTCTACCTTAATTCCGATTGGCTGATAGAATTCTATCAGCCAATTGGAATCTAAGGGACGCCATCTTGGATGACATCACTTAAAGGTACCTTCATTCTGTGTTAGTCGTCGGATGAAGAGGATGCTCTGCGTCGGATGTCTTGAAGATGGACCCGCTCCGCACTGGATGGATGAAGATAGAAGATGCCGTCTGGATGAAGACTTCTGCCCGTCTAGAGGACCACTTCTGCCGGCTTTAATGAAAACTTCTGTCTGTCTGGAGGACCACTTCGCCCGGCTTGGATGAAGACGTCTCCCGGTAAGTCGATCTTCAGGGGGTTAGTGTTAGGTTTTTTTAAGGGTGTATTGGGTGGGTTTTCTTTTTAGGTTAAGGACTTTGGGCGGCAAAAGAGCTAACTGCCCTTTTAAGGGCAATGCCCATCCAAATGCCCTTTTCAGGGCAAAAGGGAACTTAGGTTTTTTTAGATAGGTTTTTATTTGGGGGGTTGGTTGTGTGGGTGGTGGGTTTTACTGTTGGGGGGATTGTTTTTTTTTTTTTTTTACAGGTAAAAGAGCTGATTACTTTGGGGCAATGCCCTGCAATAGGCCCTTTTAAGGGCTATTGGTAGTTTAGTTTAGGCTAGGGTTTTTTTAGTTTTTTATTTTGGGGGGGCTTTTTTATTTTAATAGGGCTATTAGATTAGGTGTAATTAGTTTAAATTTCTGTAATTTGTTTATTATTTTCTGTAATTTAGTGTTCGTTTTTTTGTACTTTAGCTAATTTAATTTAATTTAGGTAATTGTATGTAATTTATTTAATTGTATTTAATTTAGTTCATTTATTTCATTATAGTGTAGTGTTAGGTGTAATTGTAACTTAGGTTAGGTTTTATTTTATAGGTACTTTTGTATTTATTTTAGCTAGGTAGTTATTAAATAGTGAATAACTATTTAGTAACTATTCTACCTATTTAAAATTAATACAAACTTGCCTGTAAAATAAAAATAAATCCTAAACTAGCTACAATGTAACTATTAGTTATATTGTAGCTATCTTAGGGTTTATTTTATAGGTAAGTATTTAGTTTTAAATAGGAATAATTTAGTTAATGATAGGAATTTTTTGTTAGATTTCTTTTAATTATATTTAAGTTAGGGGGTGTTAGGGTTAGACTTAGATTTAGGGTTTAATATATTTAATAATATAGTGGCGGCGATGTTGGGGGCGGCAGATTAAGGGTTAATAAATGTATGTAGGTGGCGGCGGTGTTAGGGACGGCAGATTAGTGGTTAATAATATTTAACTAGTGTTTGCGAGGCGGGAGTGCGGCGGTTTAGGGGTTAATATATTTATTATAGTGGCGGCGATGTCTGGTTCGGCAGATTAGGGGTTACATTTTTTATTTTAGTGTTTGTGATGTGGGAGGGCCTTGGTTTAGGGGTTAATAGGTAGTTTATGGGTGTTAGTGTACTTTTTAGCACTTTAGTTAAGAGTTTTATGCTACGGCGTTGTAGTGTAAAACTCTTAACTACAGACTTTAAAATGTGGTACCAGTCTTGACAGGAGAGGGTCTACTGCTCACTTTTTGGCTGACTCGTAATACCGGCGCTATGCAAGTCCCATTGAAAAAAGAGGATACACAATTTACGTACGTGGATTTGCGGTATTTCCAAGTCTGGACAAAAAAGTGAGCGGTACACCTGTACCTACAAGACTTGTAATACCAGCGGGCGTTAAAAAGCAGCGTTAGGACCAGCTAACGCTGCTTTTTAAGCCTAACACAAAACTCGTAATCTAGCCGAATATTAT
Source organism: Bombina bombina (assembly GCF_027579735.1). Classification (NCBI taxonomy): domain Eukaryota; kingdom Metazoa; phylum Chordata; class Amphibia; order Anura; family Bombinatoridae; genus Bombina; species Bombina bombina. The sequence goes on along the minus strand of NC_069504.1, from coordinate 211,028,378 downwards.
CCAAAACAATAAAAATTATTCCTATTCTAATACCCCTTTAAAAAAAAAAAAAAAAAAGTCACCCCAAAATAAAAAAACTCTAATCTAGAATCTATAATAAACTAACCCCTAACATTACAAACCCCCAAACCCACAAAATAAAAATAAACCTAATCTACCAATTGTCCTGAAAAGGGCATTTGTATGGGCATTGCCCATAAAAAGGCATTCAACTCTTTTTCGGCCTATTAAAAATAAAAAATGCCTAGACTAAAATAAAAAAACACCCCAAAAATAAAAAAATCCCATTACAAAAAATAACAAATGAAATTATCACAAAAAACCCACCCCAAAATAAAAAAAACCTAATCTATAATAAACTACCAATAGCCCTTAAAAGGGTCTTTTGTAGGGCATTGCCCTAAAGTTAACAGCTCTTTTGCTAAAAAAAATTACAACAGACACCCCTTAACATTATACAAACCCCACCCGCCCAAACCCACAAAATAAAAAAAAACTAACTAAAATAAACCTAATCTACCCATTGCCCTTAAAAGGACATTTGTTTAGGCATTGCCCTTAAAAGGGCATTCAACTCTTTTACTGCCCTTAAAAGGGCATTTAGCTCTTTTTCGGCCCATTAAAACAAAAAGCAACACTAACCCAAAAATCGGTACTCACAGTTGCTAAAGACCAGCGAAAGATCTTCATCCCAGTGGCTCCATCTGTATCCATCGCGGGACCGGCATCTTCTATCTTCATCCCAGCGGAGGCGGAGCGGTTGTTTGGATTTTTCAGCCAATAGGAATGCAATGGTACCCCAATATAAAAGGGGTACTTTGCTTTCAATCTTCAGTCTGTGGCGGTCGATCGCATGAAGAGGACCTGCACGTCGGTTCGATGGAACTCCGCCTAGACCTCCACCTGGACCTATAACCTTCGTGCATCTACCCACCACTCCGCCTTCGCTGGGATGAAGATAGAAGATGCCGGTCCCGCGATGGATACAGATGGAGCCGTCTGGATGAAGATGCTTCGCTGCTGTGATGAAGATCTTTTGCCGGACTTCAGCAACTGTGAGTATCGATTTTGGGGTTAGTGTTAGGTATTTTTTTTTGTTTTTTTTAGATTAGGGCTTTTTTATTTTAATGGCCCGAAAAACAGCTGAATGCCCTTTTTAAAGGCAATGCCCATACAAATGTCCTTTTCAGGGCAATGAGTAGATTAGGATTTTTTTAGCTAGGTTTTTTATTTTGTGGGCTTGGGTGATGGGGGTTTGTAATGTTAGGGGGTGTTTGTTGTAAATATTTAGCAAAAGAGCTGTTAACTTTAGGGCAATGTCCAACAAAAGACCCTTTTAAAGGGAAGGTCCATTTTGATTAATTAGTGCCCAGTTTTTAATAAACCTATTAAAAACAAGGGCACTTTGATCATCAAAATTGACCTTTTAATCCTGGCAGCCGCTCCAGCACTTCCTCCGCACGTCGCAAGCCGTCTTCGCGGGTCCAAAATGACGAATCCGGCTTCCTCCAATCACAGCGTTGCATCAGGCCAAGATTCCCCCGGGGGGAAGCTATGATTGGAGGAAGCCTGATTCATAATTTCTGACGTCTGCAGAGGCTTCTGACGGCCGGGGGAATCGCTGGAGCGGCATTCAGGATTAAAAGGTACGTTTTTGAAGAAAACAGTGAAATGTCAATTTTGATGAATTAAAGTGCCCTTGTTTTTAATCGGTTTATAAAATTTGGCACTAATTCAGCAAAATGGACCTTCACTTTAAGGGCTCTTGGTAGTTTATTATAGATTAGGGTTTTTTACTTTTGGGGTGTTTTTTTTTTAACTGGGTTATTAGAATAGGAATAATTTTTATGTTTTGCATAATTTCGTTTTTTTTTTTGTAATGTAATGGTAGTTTTTTTTATTTTATTTTTTATTTTAGTGTATATTATTTTTTGTAATTGTAGTTTAAATTTTTTAGTAAAGGTAGTTTTTTTATTTTTAGTAATGTTAGGTTTTTCATTTTTAGTAACGTTCGTTTTTTTTTTTAGTTTAAGCTTAGGTTTTATTTTTATTTCACAGGTAAGTTTGTATTTATTTTAATTAGGTAGTTAAATAGTTATATTGTAGCTAGTAAGTGTTGGTGATGTGGGGTGCGGCGGTTTAGGGGTTAATAGGTTTAGTTGATGTCTGGGAACTGTGTTTTAGGGGTTAATAGGTTTAGTTACTGTTGGCGATGTTTGGAAACAGCGGTTTAGGGGTTAATAGGTTTATTTAGTGTTTTAGTTAGTGTCTGCGATGTTTGGTAAAAGCAGTTTAGGGGTTAATAGGTTTAGTTAGTGTTGCCGTTGTTTGGGAGCGGAGGTTTAGGGGTTAATAGGTTTAGTTAGTGTTGGTGATGTTTGGAAATTGGGGTTTAGCGGTTAATAGGTTTAGTTAGTGTCGGCGATGTCGTGGAACTGTGGTTTTTGGGGTTAATAGGTTTAGTTAGTTTCTGCATTGTCGGGGAATGGCGGTTTATGTGCTAATAGCTTTATTTAGTGATTTAGTTAGTGTCAGCGATGTTGGGGAACGGCGGTTTAGGGGTTAATTAATAATAGCTTTATTAGTGATTTAGTGTCTGCGATGTTTGGGAACGGCAGTTTAGGGGTTAATATGTTTATTTAGTGTTTTAGTTAGTGTCGGCGATGTCGGGGGAACTGCGGTTTAGGGGTTAATAGGTTTAGTTAGTGTCAGCGATGTTGGGGAACTGCGGTTTAGGGGTTATTAGGTTTATTTAGTGTTTTAGTTAGTATCAGCGATGTCGGGAACTGTGGTTTAGGGGTTAATAGGTTTAGTTTGTGTCGGCTATGTTGGGAAACTGCGGTTTAAGGGTTAATAGGTTTAGTTAGTATTGGCAATGTCGTGGAACGATGGTTTAGGGGTTAATAGCTTTATTTAGCAATTTAGTTAGTGTTGGCGATGTCGGGGAACTGCGGTTTAGATTAGAACAATGAATTCCGAATATGAATAAAGAATGGATCTGAAAATTCGGAAACTGATTCATTCATTTTTGGAATTTTTCAGGATTTTAGTTATGGTGCCAATTCGGATTCATTTCAATCTCCAAATCGGCCGAAATTCGGCCAAAACGAATTGCACATGTCTAGTCTGTAATTCTACAATTAGAGTGCGTAATAAAACCAGTGTAGATGTTAACAGAAATGCCACATAGAAAATGGAAAGTAACATCTTACTTAATCCAAATTACAAAAATCCAAAAACCACAGTAATTTCACATACAAAGTACAGGAATACTAGTAAATCAAGCTGCAGTATACGGCTAGAGAACCAGTTATGCCACATACACAGTGCAGATAGCCAATAATCCCACAAAAAAACAGATATTTACATCTAGTAATCCATACTGTAATATGTAGTTAGAAAAAAAGTTATAAGTGCTAAAAGATATGAGGTCTCAGGTGTTAGAAAGGGCTTTAACATAGAGATACATACATACACATCTAAATATGTATATATATATATATTTATATGTGTGTATATATGTATTTATATGTGTATATATGTATTTACAGAAATATATACACATATAAACACATAAATACAGATGTATACATATATAGACATATCCTATATTATAAGGCCAGGTATGCTTGCCCGATGCCGTCATGCTCAGTAGAGACTGCAGTGTGAGACAAACATACCTGGCCGTAATGATCAGTGACCGCCGACTGCGCAGGAGACAAATCACGTGCGCAGTAGAAACTGCCTCTCTCTGCCGTGATCTTGCTAAAAGTAGCGAGATTGCGCTATTTCTGCATGTCCCAGAGGTACCGAAGCAGACAGGGACACAGAAGTGTCCCTCTCTGCATAGGGCAGCGGTGGTGCTGATCGTTGGTGATGTGGGCGGGTTAGGAGGGAGGCGGGTGGGCGGCCCATAGCTGGAGGGGGGCGAGAGCGGGAGGGACTGCTACGCTAGAGTGTTTAACTGTGTATTTACTGTAAATATTTCACATTCCAATATTCTTCACATAGGGGAAAATGTTCTAAACATTTTGAAATATTTATTCCTATATACAGTCATGTGAAAATGAAAGTACACCCTCTTTGAATTCTATAGTTTTACGTATTAGGACATTATAACAATCATCTGGTCCTTATCAGGTCTTAAATTAGGTAAATACAACCTCAGATGAACAACAACGCATGACATATTACACTGTGTCATGATTTATTTAACAAAAATAAAGCCAAAATGGAGAAGCCATGTGTGAAAAACTAAGTACACCCTTACTGCCTCCACAGGAATTTAGAGGCTAAGTACCAGCCAGATGCTGCTAATTACATGCCCTTGATTAATTGATCATCAGCAAGTGTGACCACCTCTATAAAAGACGAAAATTTAGCAGTTTGCTAGTCTGGAGCATTCAGGTGTGTGTTAACACAGTGCCAAGGAGGAAATACATCAGCAATGATCAATCTGGGAAGGGTTATAAGGTCATTTCCAAACAATTTAAAGTCCATCATTATACAGTGTTAAAGATTATTCACAAGTGGAAAACGTTCAAGACAGTTGCCAATCTTTCCAGGAGTGGATGTCCCAGGAAATTCAGCCCAAGGGCAGACCGTGCAATGCTCAGAGAAATTGCAAAAAAACCCCCAAGAGTTACATCTCTGACTCTACAGGCCTCAGTTAGCAGGTTAAATGTTATAATCCATGACAGTACAATTAGAAAAAGACTGAACAAGTATGGTTTGTATGGGAGGGTTGCCAGGAGAAAGCCTCTTCTCTCTAAAAAGAACATGGCAGCACAGCTTAGGTTTGTAAAGTTGCATCTGAACAAACCACAAGACTTATGGAACAATGTTCTTTGGACAGACAAGACCAAAGTGGAGATGTTTGGCCATAATGCACAGCGCCACATTTGTAAAAAACCAAACACAGCATATCAGCACAAACATCTCATACAAACTGTCAAGCATGGTGGTGGAGGGGTAAGGATTTAGGCTTCTTTTGCAACCCCATGACCTCAGCACCTCAGTCATTGACTCGACCATGAGTCAAATGTGAGGCCAACTGTTTGACAGCTAAAGCTTGGCCGAAACTGGGCCATGCAACAGGACAATGATCCCAAGCACACCAGCAAATCTACAACAGAATGGCTGAAAAAGAAAAGAATCAAGGTTTTGCAGTGGCCCAGTCAAGGTCCAGTCCTTAACCCGATTTAAATGCTGTGGCGGGACCTTAAAGGGATAGTAGCTCTTCCCCAGTGGTGTTTGTGAATGTTGTACTACCCTAGAAACTGGAGAATCTGCTGCCATTCTGAATCTTCTTTATCCAACAGCTTTAGCTCATCTCTGCCTCATACATTTCTTACTATAGCTCATAAGAAATGAAGTGAGACAGGAGAGATGGACCTAATATTTTTGTAGGCAGAACTTTTCAAGCTCGGTATGGAGCTTGATGTCCCATGTTTCCGGCAAGAATGCTGCTCCATAACCTGTCTGCCTGCTCTGAGGCTGCGGACAGAAATCAACTCAATCGAATACGATCGGGTTGATTGACACCCACTGCTAGCGGCCGATTGGCCACGAATCTGCAGGGGGTTCCGCTCGCACCATCATAAGTAGGTCCCATTATGTTGTTTAGTTCCTCTAATCTTACTTTCCCCAAGCAATCCTATATTTTCACCAAGTGGAAAGAGAAACTGTATGAAACTGTATGAAGACGATGAAGCTCTATCAAGAGCCTTGGCTTTGAATTTTGGTCCCCCCCAAACACAAACTGTACATGACACTGTTTTATGGCCTTTTGGGCACTGTGACCCTGAGTATTTTGCAGCTGAAGTGGATGCAAAACTCTGTGATTGTGCTTATTGACAGACGAAACAATGAAATATTGTTGAATAGTTTAAAATGAATAGAGATGTGGCTAAAACCATGGCGATCAAGGGGATACATGTAGAACTTTAAATAAAAAAAAACTGATTTGTGTATTTCTAATTTCAAGCCCATCAATGCTTTATTTTCACACATAAATAATTTATTTCTACATTTTTCAGCATTTATTGAACATTTATGCACTGAGGGTAAATTCACTGGACTGATAATGGTTTTAGTTATACTCGTTATGCAGATGCTTTATTTTATCCAATAAGTATATTGTCAGCTTGAACATACAGCTATTAATATTTTTTCTCCTTTTATTAATGAATTAATAATTGCACATATTTCTATCTGATACAAAGAAAAAGTTCACAATATTGCAATTAGCACTTTATCCAGCAAGAGGCGATGTAACATACTGATGTTACCTGCTTGGAATGCTGATAACTTCCTAATTTCCTCTGCTTAATGCATAATTTCAGAATGAAATTGTTAAATGATTCAGTCCCCCGCTCCTCCAGTCTCTACACATATAGGGCTTATTGCACTTAGGGGAGTGCAGTATGAAAAGTGCTAAGGGGACATTAATGTCATTTTGTTACATATTATAAAAAAATGAATCACTCCATTGCAAAAGATCAGTAAACACAATAAATGTTTTAAACTGTTTTGCAGTCCAGAAACATAACAATTGCCGCTAGGGGATGGTGGAAAAACTACAGTTTATAAGGAAAGCAGGAACAAATAAATAATGGCAGTACATTAGAGTACAATACAGTGACTTCACTATGTATAATTAACATTTTATGGGGCATTCAAATTTGTGTTTAATGTCACTTCAAGTGTTGTTGGCATGGTGTTTAACCCCTTAACAACAGCCAACATAAACTGGAAACTTTTAAAAAAATGATATGCTCTGTCTGAATCAGAAAGGAAAAGGTTATGCTCTGTCTGAATTTACTTTTATCAAGTGTGCTTCATTCTTTTTGTATCATTTATTGAATGAGAAGAAATATACTACTGGGAGCTAGCTGAATACATTGGTAAACTAATGACACAAGGCATATAAATGCAGCCCCCAATCAGCAGCTTTCTCTCAGCTTCTAAACCTACCTAGGTATGCTTTTAGACAAAACATACAAAGACAACAAAGCAAATGACATAATAGAAGTAAATTGAAAAGTTGTTAAAAATTGTATACTCTATCTGAATCATGAAAAAAATAAATGGTTTTCTTATCCCAACCCCTTGAGTGCTAACGACGGTTCAGATCCGTCGATAGCACTCAACCACCTTTTGAGCAATCTGGAGGCTCCCACCGACTCCCAACCCGGTGATCTGGCCTGCATAGTTACAGGCATCGCCAGGGCTTCCTGTTACGTGCGGTGCCGTCACGCGCAATGACATGATGACGTCACCGTGCAACTTTATTTAAAATTAACAATACAAAATATAGGGAAAGGGGGCATGCTGCTTAGAAGCCTGTAACTCAGGAATCCAAGCAGCTACAGACCCCGAAGACCCACCGTTGGAAAGGTAATCGCCTAACCTTTCCAATGGGGATCTGTGAGGGAAAAATTAGTTTTTGTTTTAATAGTAGAAAACTGAAAAAAAAGAAATCTAGCTTAGCACTCAAAGGGTTAAATTAAAGTGAAACTAACAAAAAGTGCTGTTTTTGTACAACTGATACCCAGGTAGCTGTTGCTATCTCGCTTGTTGTTTTTTTATTTAGCACAAGAATATCATTGTAAATAAACCAGAAATGTTTGAGTATGAATAAATAGATGCAGCATAATAGTACAGAGGCTGCAATGTCAGCAGAAAATACATGCAATATCTTTTAATATTATAAAAATGCATGTCACCAGTATGTCAAGGAAAAATCTGCACTAATTTTATTGTTTTGAGTTAAGTAGTAGATTTTACCCTTTATTTGAATGTGCTACCAGTTTTGTCATTATTTTAGTCTTATTTTCTACAAATTTCTATTCAAGACTTTAACAGTAGATGGTGCTGTTTCCCCTTTATCATTATCCTGCTGTTTAAAATAAAACAATTTGAATATAAAGTTAGGTTAAAGTATTCAAAATGTTAAAAAATATGAATCTGCAAGCAATAAGTAACAAATAGTTTGTATTAAGCTTATTTAGCAAAACTTTAAATATTTAAAGAGTATATAGCTAGCTAACTAACAGTACACATATCACATCATTCAATGATAGTTTCACTTACAATATGATTTTCATGGACTAAGAGCATTTCTACATCTGAATAGTAATGAAAGGTTGATCTCTTGGATGGAGAATTGCAAATATCATACAATTGGACAGTTGATTATGTTCCACAATAGAGGCATAATAAGAAAGGTATCTGGCTGAGAGATCGCTAACCACAATGTTGTGGCTGGGATTTTGTTGGTGGTGATGTTATGAATACTAAACTCTTGCTCTCCATGAGATCCTGATACAGTAATGTTGCTGATGATTTTATGTAAAGGTTAGGGAATTGGTTTAAAGCAGGGGATCAGGGTTATAATTCTGGACTGATTTTAGGATTATAGATTTGGATTAGGGTTAGGGATAATGGTTAGAGTTAGAGCTGTAGACTGGGGTTACAAGTATATACAAGTATTAGAAGTAGTGGTTCAGGTTAAATTGTAGAAATTTGGTGTTACATTTATCGTTTAGGGTTAGTGTCAAGCACTGAGGTTAGGAGCAGGGGATTGGGGTTATGTTTATTAGGGATAATGTAACACACTTGAGGTTATAGCAGGGGATTGGGGTTATGTTTATTGTTTAGGGTTAGTGTCAAGCACTGAAGTTAAATCAGGTGATTGGGGTTATGTTTATAGTTTAGGGTTAGACTCAAGCACTGAGTTTAGAGCAGGGGATTGGGGTTATGTTTATTGTTTAGGGTTAGTGTCAAGCACTGATGTTAAATCAGGTGATTGGGGTTATGTTTATTGTTTAGGGTTAGACTCAAGCACTGAGTTTAGAGCAGGGGATTGGGGTTATGTTTATTGTTTAGGGTTAGTGTCAAGCACTGATGTTAGAACAGGGGATTGGCGTTATGTTTATTGGTTATGGTTAGTGTCACACATTGAGGTTATAGCAGGGGATTGGGGTTATGTTTATTTGTTAGAGTTAGTGTCAAGCACTGAGGTTATAGCAGAGGAATAGGGTTATGTTTATTGGTTAGGGTTAGTGTCACACTCTGAGGTTATAGCAGAGGAATAGGGTTATGTTTATTGGTTAGGGTTAGTGTCACACACTAAGGTTATAGCAGGGGATTGGGGTTTTGTTTATTGGTTAGGGTTAGTATCAAGCACTGAGGTTATAGCAGGGGATTGGGGTTATGTTTATTGATTAGCATTAGTGTCAAGCACAAGCACTGAGGTTATAGCAGGGGATTGGGGTTATGTTTATTTGTTAGGGTTAGTGTCACACACTGAGGTTATAGCAGGGGATTAGGGTTATGATTATAGAAACACAGGCCCTCAAGCTCCATCCGGAGCTTGATAAATGGGCCCCAAGGTCTAAGGTTGGAACAGAGAATTGGTGTTGCATTTATTGGTTACAATTAGAGTCAAGGTTTGAGGTTAGAGCAGGGGATTGGAGTTGCATTTATTGGTAAAAATTAGAGTCAAGGACTGAGGTTAGAGCATGGGAATGAAGTCAAAGTTATGGGTTAGGATTATGGTTTGAAACCGGTGTTAGATCTGTGCACTGGCGTTACAGTTAAAGGGTAGGGTTAGAGTTCAGGGAAAGAATTACAGATATGGTTTTGGTTTAGGACAGCAGTGATACTTTTGCAGCCATGTTATTCTTATCAGGGCAAATTTCCTGAGGAATATATGGAAACACATTCACTTGGAAAATCATATAATTTCTCTGTGGCTATAGTGATGGCTAGTGATGTCGCAAACTTAAAATTTTCCGTTCGCGAACGGCGAACGCAAACTTCCGCAAATGTTTGCGAACGGGCGAGCCGGGCGAACCGCCATTGATTTCAATAGGCAGGTGAATTTTAAAACCCACAGGGACTCTTTCTGGCCATAATAGTGATGGAAAAGTTGTTTCAAGGGTACTAACACCTAGACTGTGTCATGCCGGAGGGGGATCCATGGCAAAACTCCCACGGAAAATTACATAGTTGATGCAGAGTCTGGTTTTAATCCATAAAGGGCATAAATCACCTAACATTCCTAAATTGTTTGGAATAATGTGCTTTTTTGTTTTTAAATGTACACTTACACTACTATTAAACAAGATATGAGTGGTGGTACTGGGCAAGTGGGCACAGTATATGCTGTGAGCCTGACACAAAAAAGCAGACTGATGTTTCACAGTCAAAAAAGTGTTTTTTTTTAAATGTACACTTACACTACTATTAAACAAGATATGAGTAGTGGCACTGGGCAAGTGGGCACAGTATACGCTGTGAGCCTGACACAAAAAAGCAGACTAATGTTTCACAGTCAAAAAAGTTATTTTTTTTTTAAATGTACACTTACACTACTATTAAACAAGATATGAGTGGTGGTACTGGGCAAGTGGGCACAGTATACGCTGTGAGCCTGACACAAAAAAGCAGACTGATGTTTCACAGTCAAAAAAGTTATTTTTTTTTTAAATGTACACTTACACTACTATTAAACAAGATATGAGTGGTGGCACTGGGCTAGTGGGCACAGTATACGCTGTGAGCCTGACATAAAAAAGCAGACTGATGTTTCACAGTCAAAAAAGTTTTTATTTTTAAATGTACACTTACACTACTATTAAACAAGATATGAGTGGTGGCACTGGGCATGTGGGCACAGTATACGCTGTGAGCCTGACACAAAAAAGCAGACTGATGTTTCACAGTCAAAAAAGTTTTTTTTTTTTAAATGTACACTTACACTACTATTAAACAAGATATGAGTGGTGGCACTGGGCAAGTGGGCACAGTATACGCTGTGAGCCTGACACACACGCTGGCAGGCAGGAAACTGCAATTAGATTACACAAGCAGACTGATGTTTGACAGTCAAAAAAGTTTTTTTTTTTAAATTTACACTACTGTTACACCAGATATGAGTGGTGGCACTGGGCAAGTGGGCACAGTATACGCTGTGAGCCTGACACACACGCTGGCAGGCAGGCAACTGCAATTAGATTACACAGGAAAAAAAAGCAGCCCTAAAAAGGGCTTTTTGGGGTGCTGTCCTTACAGCAGAGATCAGATGAGTCCTTCAGGACTGTAGTGGACACTGAATACACTAGCCTAGCTATCGATTTCCCTATTAATCAGCAGCAGCTACACTGTCCCTCCTCTCCCTAAGAATGCAGCTTCCGAATGAATCTAAAATGGATGCTGTCCAGGAGGTAGGAGGGTCTGGGAGGGAGGGTCTGCTGCTGATTGACTGGAATGTGCCTGCTGACTCTGAGGTACAGGGTCAAAGTATTACTCAATGATGACGAATAGGGGGCGGATCGAACATCGCCTGCCGCGGCGAACGCGAACATGCTATGTTCGCCGGGAACTATTCGCCGGTGAACAATTCGCGACATCACTAGTGATGGCTCTCATACCTTTATTGCAGAGATTTTGGATGATCAAATGTACAAACCTTTGCATTAGAACATACTGGGATCTTCTCTGCAAAAAGATAGCAGATTCTTAATCTACTCTGCTATATACAAATTCTAATGTCTGACCACTATACAAGTTGTGTGGCAGAGCAGAAATATTTTTATAGATCTTTCTTACACAAAAAAAAGGAAGAAATAAAAACTAAATCTCAATAACTATGCGCAGTCTCTTTCCATTCAGTGGCAAGTGAAGCTTCCCCCTTTGAAAATAATGACATGTGTGAAATGGCCTCTGATTGGCTATACTGTATTGTCTTTAGACTATTTTTTTCTTTAAAATAAACATAAATTAGTTTAGAGTGGGGCTAATAGATCCATGCATTTAGTTTTATTGTGCTATCATTTCATTATTAGGGACTGGAAGTAATACGTATCATTTAGATACAAATAAACCAGATTCAGAAAAACAGTGATTATAATTTAACGAAAGTTTCTAGTAATATTTAAATGTTAACATATTTCTTAATCTCTTTGTTTCCAATTTAAAAAATGGAATGTGTAACTTGATTATGTAACAGTGAAGGGATATTTTTAAAATGTATTGAGCCTTTTTGAAACAGACTGTTGACGATTGTGGCGCTACACAGTTCTATGAGCACTCCATATGGCTGTCAATCATATAGACATGATACCTTAGATACTGTGGGCATGCATTCCCCTTAGCTCACAGTGAGTGACATGATATTGTTCTGATATTTTACATGCATGTGGGAAACCTTTATATTTAATGCATAAGCAACATTTTACAATAAATACATACTGATAATGTCTTATTTCTTTATAGTGAAATACATATTATGATTTTATATCCATTTAAGAACTGTAATATTTTGTATTTACTTAAGAAATATGTCTATTTTCAATAGCTGCCTTTTGCATAGTGAGAAGGAAGGCGGAGGGTATAACCATTCACTTTATTTCCAGAAATATACAGAAATCATAAAAAAGGAGGGGTAATTTGAAGAGCAGGATCAAAAGTGAAAATCAGAAGAATATCAGGGTAATACTTAAAGATTTGAGAAATCAGGTTCAGGTTTCTTAATGATAGGTATTAGAGTTGGGGTAACAGAGACAGAGAATACACACAATACATAGGGGATGCAATATAAAAGAATGAAAAAACATGGTATAGAGGGAACATGAATTAGAGAGGAGAACAAGGCAAAGCTTTGGAGATCAGCAAGATAAACCGAGAAGCAGTTTTACTAGCGAAAAAAAAGAAAAGTTTAACATTAATTTTCATACTTTCCATTACTGGTGCGTTGTGCAAACCAATTATGGGCCAGATTACAAGTGGCGTGCTAAGAGTTATGCCCCAGCAAAACAGTGTATATATTGCGGGTGTTTCACGCATCAGGTTTAGCGCTCTTTGTTACAAGCTGAAAGTTAACACGAACGCATGAGCCCAAATACAATTTACGCTAGAATAATTACTGCGTTCTCAGAGCTCTGGTTAACTGTTTTGCGAAACACAAAAATTGTGTCACAAAACACATAAAAAATACATTACAAAGTACAGTTACACTCATAATAACACTATCTAATATCTAATAATAATATCTAATAAAAAAAACATGAAAAAAATGCACAAAAGAGTTATAAGGGCTCAAAGATATGAGGTCTCATGTGTTAGAAAAAAAAAGGCAGGCAATGGGATTTAACATAGAGATACATACATATACATGTCTAAATAGGTGCTCTGACAAAATGCAGACGGACATTTGGCCGATGGACAGAATGCCGAAGCATGTTCCGAGTTCGGCCAAGGGCAGATACGCTCCGGAGTGCTTTGTTCTAATCAGAGCCTCAGGTACCGCAGCCGCCTCAGGGAACCTAACCATGGGTCCCAGCCCGCACGTCTTGTAATTCTCTGTCTGTGAAATTATCTATCTATCTATCTATCTATCTATCTATCTATCTATCTATGTATCTATCTATCGAATCTATCTATTTATATATCTATTGAATCTATCTATCTATCAAATTTATCTTATTTTTTTTAATTTTATGCTAATCATTTTATCTCCCCTCACTTATTTTTGTCTATCAGTGTGTTGAATTTTTTGTATATATTTTGAGACAACAATTAAACTCACCCGTTTTTTATTAAGCCTGAGTTCGCTGGGTTTTCTTCTGCTGGATATCAAATTTATCTATCTATCTATTGCATCTATTTATCTATCTAATCTATCTATCTATCTATCTATCTATCAAATCTATCTACCTATTTCGTGGCCGGACTGTCGGACTGTTATCTGTCAGCCACTTGTGTGTCGGAACAATTATCCGTCAGCCAAATGTCCATCGGCTAACAGTCCGGCCACAGTGTAAATATATGTATGTGTGTGTTTATATATATATATATATATATATATACAGTATATATATATATATATATATATATATATATATATTTCTAGTTTTAGAACCCAAGCACTCATTGTAAGTGTGTATTGCCTGGGTGCACTCTATGGTAGATAGGTAGAAACTTCAAGGAAAGAAGAGGCACTCACAGGTCTTAGTTAACACAATTTGTATTAATAGTTCATCAATTTAGTCAGTCTGATTCTTTACAGTACTTTTTCCAGGGCATTTTAAAATGTTCATGGTCTTGCTTATTTTGCTTTTATGACTGTAGAGGTTTATCTCTATCAACCAATAAAGTTGTGGGAATCAATTTCAGTAAACAAATGTACTGCCTTATTTAAAAGGACCTTTGTTTTATATGCATTAACAAGAACATAAGGTTTCAAGCTACATGCTCTTAAAGGGACATTAAACACTAAATAAATCATTGCTTTATATTATGTTTTCAGAGCAAAGATCAGCCTGAGAATAATTTGTATGTGTATTTTTTTTAAAAAATATTAGTTTAAATATTGAAAAAAATAAAGGTAAAGTTAATGTCCATAAAGCAGTGGACGCCACCATATTGTAACTTAAGTTACCATTTCTGCTGAGTCCAATTAGAAAGGTTATAAAGGGCTTACTAGAGTGTGAAACCATTGACTGTATGGAATAGAGCTGTGTCTGCACTTCCATGTTTAACATGTATTGGAAAGCCCACAATATTCAGAATTAAATTACAGGAAGGGGAACAAAATAAATAATGAAAGTATATTGCAAAGTTGTTTTACTACATGTAATTAAACATTTTATATTAACCCCTTGAGTGCTAACAACGGCTCAGAGCTGTCGCTAGCACTCACCCACCTTGAGGGCAATCTGGGGGCTCCCACCTACTCCCACCCCGGCGATCTGGCCTGAATATTGAGAGGCATTGGCGTGGCTTCACGTTTCGCTCAGTGAAGTCACGCGCAATGACGTGATGATGTCAACGTGCAACTTTATTGACAATGGACAAATATAAGGAGTTGGGGGCATGCTGCTTAGAAGCCTGTATCTCAGGCATCTAAGCAGTTACAGACTGTTGGAAAGGTAATCGCCTGAAAAAAAAGTAAAAAATATATTTAAAAAAAGTAAAAAAAAAACAAAATCTCAAAAAGCCGAAGGGTTAATATCTTGAGGTGTTTAATGTCCCTTTAATTATTTCTGACTATTTCTGACCGTGCTTAAATTAAGTAGCACCAACATTTCACAATAAAAACTGTTAAAAATTGTATATACTTACCCTATTAATCTCAAAAATACATCCTTAAAAAAATATTTTAAAACTTTATAATTTCACCTAGTGGTGCATATAAATATTATTTAGTTTGTTAAAACAATTGTTTATAAAATCCTTCTTAATACACTTTTATTTAAAAAAAATCTATTAATATTATTAAAGGGACATGAAACTCAACATTTTGGTATTCTCTGTTAAAGGAGCAGCAATGCAAAATCAGTAGATAGCTGAACACATCTGTTGAACCCATATATGTGTATCTGCCAATCACTGGCCTGCTGTATGCAGCTAAAGATTGTTTAAAGGCAGTAATTCACTTGTTTAACTGACTGAAAAGCAATGTTACTAAACTAGAAGCGAATGCAAGTTAAATTGTAATAAAAATGTACGGCTAGGGTTTTATTCGGGGGGTTGTTTGTGTGGGTGGTGGGTTTTACTGTTGGCAGGAATGTTTGTATTTTTTTTACAGGTAAAAGAGCTGATTTCTTTGGGGCAATGCCCCGCAAAAGGCCCTTTTAAGGGCTATTGGTAGTTTAGTTTAGGCTAAGTTTTTTGGGTGGGCTTTTTTTTATTTTGATAGGGCTATTAGATTAGGTGTAATTAGTTTAAAGATCTTGTAATTGTTTTTTATTTTCTGTAATTTAGTGGGTTTTTTTTTTGTAATTTAGCTAATTTTATTGAATTAAGTTAATTGTATTTAATTTAGGGAATTTATTTAATTGTAGTGTAGTGTTAGGTGTTAGTGTAACTTAGGTTTGGTTTTATTTTACAGGTAAATTTGTATTTATTTTAGCTAGGTAGTTATTAAATAGTTAATAACTATTTAGTAACTATTCTACCTAGTTAAAATAAATACAAACTTGCCTGTGAAATAAAAATAAACCCTAAGCTAGCTACAATGTAACTATTAGTTACTGTATATTGTAGCTAGCTTAGGGTTTATTTTATAGGTAAGTATTTAGTTTTAAATAGGAATTATTTAGGTAATGATAGTAATTTGTATTTAGATTTATTTAAATTATATTTAAGTTAGGGGGGGTTAGGGTTAGACTTAGATTTAGGGGTTAATAAATATAATATAGTGGTGGGGACGTTGAAGGGGGCAGATTAGGGGTTAATAAATGTAGGTAGGTGGCGACGATGTTAGGGGCGGCAGATTAGGGGTTAATAATATTTAACTAGTGTTTGCAATGCGGGAGTACAGCGATTTAGTGGTTAATATATTTATTATAGTGGCGGCGATGTTGGGGGCGGCAGATTAGGAGTTTATAAGTATAATGTAGGTGGCGGCGATGTCTGGAGCAGCAGATTAGGGGTTATTAAGTATAATGAAGGTGTTGGCGATGTCCGGAGCGGCAGATTAGGGGTTAATAAATATAATGCAGGTGTCGGCGATGTCAGGGGCATCAGATTAGGGGTTAATAAGTGTAAGATTAGGGGTGTTTAGACTCGGGGTTCATGTTAGGGTGTTAGGTGTAAACATAAAATGTGTTTCCCCATAGGAATCAATGGGGCTGCATTACTGAGATTTATGCTGCTTTTTTGCAGGTGTTAGACTTTTTCTCAGCCGGCTCTCCCCATTGATGTCTATGGGGAAATCCTGCACGAGCATGTACAACCAGCTCACCGCTGACTTAAGCAGCGCTGGTATTGTAGTGCGGTATGGAACTCAATTTTGCTCTACGCTCACTTCTTGCCTTTTAACGCCAGGTTTGTAAAAATCTGTAATACCAGCGCTGTAGCTAAGTGAGGGGTGAGAATAACGTGCAAGTTAGTACTGCACCCCTCATAACGCAAAACTTGAAATCTAGCCGGTAATTTGTATTTGCTGAAAACTGAGAATTTTTATTAGTTCCAGGTGCTCCCTGTAAGTTTTAGAAATAAAGAGGGCATGATAAAAAAATGTTGAATCCCTTGAAAGTGAAGCAGCATATACAGTATGTAAAAAGCTAACTAGAACGTATCACCTTAGCATCTCTAAAATAATATTTTCTCTTAAAGTTTCCTCAGTAGCTACATCCAAATGTTAAGGAACTTTAAGCATCCAATCAGAATCCATGACACAGGACTTGCAAGGGAGCATGCATCTGGGGAGTGCAGCACAGTCGCTTTATATCCCTTGTCAGTTTAAGAAAGTTTACTATAAAATCTTATGAGATTTCAGTGAAATCCCATGAGAATAAATAATAGCTCATTCAAAGTGTGAACTCAGCACTGATTATGCTAATTGCAGGTTCCCCTTGCTGACAGAGTCCTGCACTGCAGCCAGATTGATAATGCGTTGGAGAAGAAGCAATGTAGCGAGTATGTTAGGTTGTGACATAACTGTGCAACCTACACTCCATTACAAACTAATTTGAATGAAATTACAGTCTAGTCAAAATTAAACTTTCATGATTCAGATAGCGCATGCAATTTTAAACAACTTTCCAATTGACTTTTATTATTAAATTTGCTTTGTTCCCTTGGTGGTATTTTTGAAAAGCTAAACCTAGCTAGGCTCAAACTGATTTCTAAACCGTTGAAAACCCGCCTCTTAGCTCAGATTATTTTGAAAGTTTTTCACAGATAGACAGTACTAGTTCATGTGTTTCCTATATATAATATTGTGCTCACTCCCATGGAGTTATTTAGGAGTCTGTCCTGATTGGCCACACTGCATGTCTGTCAAAGCACTGAGATAAGGGGGCAGTCTGCAGAGACTAAGATACTAGGTAATCACAGATGTAAAACATATATTAATATAACTGTGTCGGTTATGCAAACCTGGGGAATGGGTAATAAAGGGATAATCTGCCTTTTAAAAAAAATGGTATTTAGATTCTCCTCTAAAAATATTAAAACATGTGTGTTTACCATTTCCCAAAAATTCACTTAAGGGGGGTAAAAAGGGGGGGGAGTGATTTTTTTTTTATGAGGAAGCCTATATCTCAAAAACTGAAGATGTTACAGACGTGAATACTGGCATTTAGATTCTCCTTTAAAAATAAAGAAACACGTGTTTTAACATCTCCCAAAAATCCTCTTAAAGGGGTTTAAAAGGGGGGGGGGTCATTTATGAGGATACCTATAACTCAAAAACCAAAGATGTTACAGACATCCTGATAGGGGACGTAACAGGGATTAAACTGATAGGAATAGTACTACTTAACACACCTTATAATAACGCAGAGAGAGGCAATGCAGAGAGAGGAGTCTGAAGAAGAGGAGTTAGAGGAGGAAGGTGGCTTTGAGGAGGTGGAAGACCAAACACAGCAGGCGTCCCAGGGGGCTTGTTGTCACCTTTCGGGGACCCTTGGTGTTGTACGTGGCTGGGTGGAGGAAGAGACCTTCAATGACATCAGTGAGGACAAGGAACGGGACATGGCTAGCTTGATATACAACCTTGTGCAAATGGGGAGTTTGTGGTTGTGCAAATGGACTGTTTGCGGTTGTTTGCGGTGCGTTAAACGGGGAGTTTGGTCTGTCACTGTGAAGCGGGCGTAACCCTTACACTACCTGATCGATACAACATCATACCTGATGTTTTAAAGCACGTTATTCCAAACAATTTAGGAATGTTAGGTGATTTATGCCCTTTATGGATTAAAACCAGACTCTGCATCAACTATGTAATTTTCCGTGGGAGTTTTGCCATGGATCCCCCTCCGGCATGCCACAGTCCAGGTGTTAGTACCCTTGAAACAACTTTTCCATCACTATTGTGGCCAGAAAGAGTCCCTGTGGGTTTTAAAATTCGCCTGCCTATTGAAGTCAATGGCGGTTCGCCCGGTTGCGAACATTTGCGAAAGTTCGCGTTCACTGTTCGCGAACAGAAAATTTTAAGTTCGCGACATCACTACTAGGAACGTGAAATTTGGAAGGGACGTTGTTTTTATAACGCAGGCACCCACCAAGGAATGATTTTTTAAGTCCCTAATGCGTGAAAAAGGGAGGTGATTTTTTTTATGATGATACCTATATCTCAAAAACAGAAGATCTTACAGACGTGAAAATTGTTTTTTAGATTCTCCTATAATGAAACACGTGTTTTACAATTTCCTCAAAATCCACTTAAGGGGGGTGAAAAGGTGGGGTGATTTATGAGGATACATATATCTCAAAAACAGAAGACATTACAGATGTGAAAATTGGTATTTAGATTCTCCTTTAAAAATAATAAAACACTTAAGGGGGGTGAAAAGGGGGGGTGATTTTTTTTATGAGGAAACCTCTTACAGACGTGAATACTGGTATTTAGATTCTCCTTTAAAAATAAAGAAACAAGTGTTTTAACATCTCCCAAAAATCCTCTTAAATGGGTTTAAAAAGGGGGGGTCATTTATGAGGATACATATAACTCAAAGATGTTACAGACGTGAAAATTGGTATTTACATTCTCCTTTAAAAATTAAGAAATACATGTTTTACCATTTCCTGAAAATCCACTTAAGGGGGGGGGGGTGAAAATGGGGACGGTGATTTATGAGGATACCTATATCTCAAAAACCTAAGATGTTACAGACATGAAAATTGGTATTTACATTTTCCTTTAAAAATAAAGAAACATGTGTTTTACCATTTCCCAAGAATGAACTTAAGGGGGATAAAAAGAGGGGGGGGGGGGGTGATTTATGAGGATACCTATATCTCAAACTCCAAAGATGTTACAGATGTGGAAATCAATATTTACAAAAATAAAGAAACGTGTTTTACCATTTCCCGAAAACCCACTTAAGGAGGGTTTAAGGGGGGGGGGGGGGGGTGATTTATGAGGATACCTATATCTCAAAAACCAAAGATGTTAGAAAAGTAAAAATTATAATTTAAAATCTTCATTATAAAGTAAGTTTACATTTTCTTGCTCCTTATGTCAGTAGTTCTCAAGGTATGGATATCACTAAAAAAATAATACTCTTTTTTCACATCTGACAGTTGAGTCATAATATACAATTACAATTTAATATTAAAGTAATTATAAACAGAATAATAATAACAACATATTTTAGATGTGCTGGACATACGCCCCACCCACAACTTAGCTGATTAGTGCCCATGTGCGAGAATTAACGAAAACTCACGAAATTCATATCAGCAAGTGTGCAACCCAAACGGGCAGTGGGTAAAACAAGGACCAAAACACTACGCTTAGATTGATACTTAAAATAAAGCCAAACAGGCACACTTGTTTTTTTACAAATCACAAAATCCATGCAAGTGAAATTGCAGGCAACAGTTAGTATATATATATATATATATATATATATATATATTCACACAGACACACACATACAAATAAAAAGTACATTAATGCCAAAGATTTTTCAAATCAGAAGTTTAAAAAGCATGAAAATTCTGAAATTAAGCTGAAGTGATTTAATTAATGAATGCTGTATTCATCCAGGAAATGCTGTGAAAAACCTTTGAATGTAATATAATATGCCACTGAGTTTTTGTTAAAGTTTCATGTAACCATTATTTCCTTTGTTATAGCATTACTGAATATGAGGGAGCCTATAAATAAATGATAATACCTAATGCTTATAATATTGTTCTTTTGCATATATATGACAGACACAGAAAGAGAATAGTTAAAAGGAAATTATATCTAGTTAGTAATACTTTTATAAAAACTCAATAACATAGGAAGTAAGGCAAAATTGAGTTTCGTTTACACAGTAGTGTATTAGGCATAAGGATCACATGTTATTACATTTAATGACATCATAAAAATAAGATTGGTTTAGTATTTGTTGTATTGTTGGATCTGTTTTCTAAAAAGCAAGCTCCCTAACTACTGAAATCTGCCAGAGGCCATAGCATGTATTCAGCTTAACATCTGTGCAATCAATGTACTGCTCTATTAGCATATGCCAATAACGCCTAAGTCATTCTTGAACAGCTCCAACAGAGCAAAGCTCCAGAGCTCCAAGACTATTCTCCTCCAGAGATTTGAAATATTTTAGTACAGTGTCCCTTTAGCTCCCACCCTGAGTCTACATAATTTCATAGTTGTTGGTAACCACCGCTTGTAAGTCATCAAATAAAAGACAAACTAAAGTTTAAAAAGAATTAAATAATTAAAAGTGAGAAATTTAGTTTACATTTTAGCTGCAGGCTAGGGTAACTATATAGAGACTGTGTGGCCACAGTCATGGTAGATGCTGGCTAAAACCACAAGAGAAGTTGTAACTATCTGTTTGTTATATTAGCAGCTAGGTCCAGTGCTGTCTTCATCTTGTTGGTCCTCCCATGTCATTAATCCTGCAAGTGGTGCTATTCTTGACACACAGTGACAGACAATATATCCTGAGCATGACTAATCCGAGCAACAGTCAGTATAACATATGGCAAGTGGTCTTGCATTTCCTGCCTTCATACTTATTTATAGTTAATTGTATATGTGTTGACATTTGTGCTCTCTAAAGTGTCATTGAATTGCAAAGTATTGACAACTAGTATACCTACAATATAAAGAACATTTAAGCTTTTCAAGTGTATTTGTGTGAGTGCATGTGTGTATGAATGTGTGTGTGCACAAAACCAGGGGCAGCAGACCTTTACAATAAGAGTTTAAAGCCTAATACATGGTCACATTTTAACTGGTTCACTGACACGTTCTAACCCAGCCCCCTCACAACCTCCTACTCATTGTGTCACTCTTGCACTAGCTTAGCCTCTGCTGCTAGCTGGGTCCCACCTATCCTGCCTTTTGCTGGTCATGTCCAATAAAAGGCTGAACCTCAATAACAGCTCTCTTGCATTAATCCAGCCCCTCAGATTGGCCTTAGCTCACTAACACAGTCTCTGCCCCAAGAGGGACTAATCTTTTTCTGCTTTCTCAGAAAGATCAAATCCCACTAATAGGCTGGGCCCTAAATACTCCACATGCGCTTACAGGGCACAGCCGATTCCTTTCTCACTGGCTTGGTCCCTGTCCTGAGCCTTATCCGTCTTACTACTCTTGGTTAATACTGACCAGGGCCCCCTCATTGACTAGGGTTGTCTCACTGACCAGGGCCCCTTCATTGACTAGGGTTGTCTCACTGTTCAAATGATCTATAAAGGCAGCATCTATCCTGGAAATGACTGATGTGTGTATTTAAAGGGACAATAAACACCTTGTAATTATAACATTTCTCTGCAGTCTTCCATTAGATTACCATATCTTAGTCTAAACTATATTAAAACATAGAAAAAGGAGTTCGATCCCAATATCCGTAATATAAAAACAGCCTTTATTTTCCAAATTTAAAATACAGACATGATACACACACAAGAGAAGTATCAGGTTTTACGCGTTTCGGCTAGTGCCGTACTCATAAACCTGATTAGGCACAGGTGAGTGCCCGCTTAAAAAGGTAACAAGAGAGATGGTTATTGGTTGGTGTTCAACACACCCCTATTAACCATCAAGGTACTGAGAGCACACAATCACTTAATTATATCACACTTTAGATAAAATTGAAGAAATGGGAATAAACATAGAAAATTATATACATGTATTTAGGTCTGGTGTTAAAAAACAAGATAGAAGGGTGATGAATGGCCAGTACATACGGGTTTAAATCCCCATGTATGCTGTAAAGCATATATTGAATATTTTGAACATAGGAAAAACAATCATGTGTTTTTTGCTTTGTTGCAGAACGATAGGCATATTAAATGACAAAACAAAACAGAAGCGAAAATGTAGGAATAATAAAACAACATTGAGTGCATGTACATTTGATAAGCACAATCTTTTCCTACATTGTGTTGAACATAAGCCACTGTATAAGAAACATCAAATCAAAATGGGATAATAAATATCAAGGTAGCTTTTCTGACCATTTGATTTAGGTTTACACTGATTATTTATAAACAAGCCCTTTTATTTAATATTTGAACAATTTTGAATAATCAAACAGAAGAGGATAATACATAACTCTTCTCTTGTCCCTATAAGATTATCAATCAATAGTTCAGATTAGTGCTTGTTATTTTAAAGAAAATATATTATATTAGTGTAGTACTGTTGTTTTTATTGTGAGCTAGCCCTCTCGTGAAAGGATTGTCCTATATTCTAAAGATATTAATTTGTAAGAGGTGTGCCGGACCATGAAGCCAATCATTATTTCCAATGGTTTATGATATCAAACTCAGAATTAAATCCACGTGGTATCTGAGTGTTTAGCTTCATGATCCAGTACACCTCTTGCCTGGCCAAAATTTCATCCTTATTCCCTCCTCTGGGAGGCAAATTGATGGTTTCAATGCCTCGCCATCTGAAAGATTTAGTGTCCTTGCCGTGCACCTCAATAAAGTGTCGTGAGAGTGCCGAACATGGTTTGTCATATTTGATATAACCAAGATGCTCTCTAATCCTTGTCCGGACTTCTCTGCTTGTCATTCCAACATACTGTTTGGAGTGTTCCTCACACTCTATGAGGTACACGACATAGACACTTGAGCATTTAATGCATCCCTTGGACAAAAACTTGTCCCCAGTTGAACATGAAAAAAAGTCTTTGCCTTCAACAACGGTGTCGCAGGCCTTACACCTGTGGTCCCCACATTTGTAAGTGCCATTGACTTGTAACCAGGAACTTTTCTTCCCTTTTTTAGATGGTAAAAGACTAGGGGACAGAAGGTTACCCAAAGACAGATTTTTTGAGTAGACACATCTGAACCCTTTTTCTACAGTTGTTTTTAAATGTACATCGCCCAAAAGGATGGGAAAGTATTTCCTAATGATGTTACATACAGCAGGATAGTCTGAGGAATATTGTGTAATGAAAGTGAGTGGTCTGTCTTGCTCTTTCACTTTACGCTGTTGGTTATTTGGATTTCTTTCTGCTGTGGCCACTTTTTTGGCTACATTGTCTAGTAATTTTGAGGGATAACCCCTGTTCTTAAGTCTCTGTTTTATATCTTTAGTTTCTGCATGGAAATCTCTGTCATTGCTGCAAACCCTTATTGCCCTCAGGAACTGACTTTTTGCGATGCCACTAAATACATGTGGTGGATGTCCACTTTTATGGTGGAGGATTGTATTTCCTGAAATAGGTTTCCTGTAAAGTTTAGACTCAATTTTTTGTGTCACAGAGTTTCCAATTAGTGTGACATCCAAAAAATTCACCATAGATTGATGCCACTCATATGTGAATTTTAGACCATGACTGGCTTCATTAAGAAACCCAAAAAATAATTTGGCCTTTTCTTCACCCGACGACCAGATGAAAATCAGGTCGTCTATGAAGCGGCGGTAGAAAACTACCTCCGCTCCGAGGGGGCTGTCACCTCCATAGATGAAAAACCGCTCAAGCCAGCCCATGTACAAGTTTGCATAAGAGGGGGCAAACTTAGCCACCATGGCCGTGCCTTGTTTTGGGAGGTAAAAGACCCCCTCGAAGCAGAAGTAGTTGTGCTCTAATAAATACTGGGTAATTCGTAAGATGTATCCTATACTTTCAGATGACATTTCAGCACTGGACTGTAGAAAAAATTCAATGGCCTTCAGGCCCATGTCATGGGGTATGCTGGAGTATAGAGAGACCACATCAATGGTCAGCCAGCTGTATTTTTCATGCCACTCAATACACTCCAGCATACCCAAAACATGTGAGGTATCACGAATGTAACTTGGCAAAGCCAAAACATATGGCTGCAATACCCCATCCAACCAGTCACACAAGGGTTCCAGAAGGGAACCAATCCCTGATATAATGGGGCGAGCCTTCACATTAGATACACTCTTGTGGACCTTGGGCAGATGGTGGAAGATGGGGATAATTGGGTGTGTAACATATAAGGAATCAGCTGTATGTTGGTCAAAGATTCCTAAATCAACCCCATCATCCAACATCTGCCCAAGCTCATATTGGAAACGTTTTGTTGGATTTTGGTCCACAACAGAATATGTGTTGTGGTCATTTAATTGGCGCAATGCCTCATTTACATAGTCCACTCGATTAAGTGAGGCATTGCTCCAATTAAATGACCACAACACATATTCTGTTGTGGACCAAAATCCAACAAAACGTTTCCAATATGAGCTTGGGTGATATAATTAAGTGATTGTGTGCTCTCAGTAAATTGATGGTTAATAGGGGTGTGTTGAACACCAACCAATAACCATCTCTCTTGTTACCTTTTTAAGCGGGCACTCACCTGTGCCTAATCAGGTTTATGAGTACGGCACTAGCCGAAACGCGTAAAACCTGATACTTCTCTTGTGTGTGTATCATGTCTGTATTTTAAATTTGGAAAATAAAGGCTGTTTTTATATTACGGATATTGGGATCGAACTCCTTTTTCTATTTTTGATTACCCACCAAGGATTACAAGGAATCCTCTACAGATACCCTTTATCCCCCAGCATCTCAGAGGCAACCAAGGGCGGACAAGGTGCTCACTTACTTCGGAGCAAACACAGCAGCTTTGGTGACACTTTTCTCAACAAGATATTTCCTTGCATAGGATTGGCTGACCACCCACCACGAGACCTAACACATGGATTCCCATTGGATGTCTGCACCTGGAAGCAGACCGGAACTGGTTTGACAAGGAGCCGCGTAACCAAGGTGCTTGCAGACGCAGTACCTGACGAATAGCGGCTGAATCGAGTGACTGTTCCTCGGGAGGTGACGAGTAGTTGGAGCGCCTGGACGGCTCTATTTCCGCATATGGTGGATGCTTGTCTGACAGAGTTTGCCTGGTCGGTGTGAGTGAGTCCTCAATATTACCTATAGGATTTTGTATGTCACAGAGAAACCACCCCTTGTTTATGGTATATACATGTTTCGCCAAAGACTGTCACATATGAGGCTGTGATTACGCCTACTATACATTAATCAGCTAACAAGGGTTAATACACAGTATTATTCTTTTTCTTATTATATTAAAACATGTTAACACCTTGTTTGCTGCAATAGTTTTTCATTGGTAATCCTCCACCCCCCATTTTCCTTATTTGGAGAAGCAAATTCTGACTTTAGTGGGGACTCAATATCTTTTATAACCAAATCTTTATAGCCTGACTTCAGCAGAAATAATAAGATATCACACTGCAAGTTAGGTACAGCTGCACTATATAGCCAAAAGTAGGTGGACGCCCCTACTAATTAATGAGTTCAGGTTTTTAAGCCACACTCATTGCTAACAGGTGCATAAAATCCAGCACCTAGCCATTAAATCAACATAGACAAACAATCACAGTACATTTCTTACATTTACATTTCTGCCCTACCAGATCTGCCCCAGCCAACTGTAAGTGTTATTATTTTGAAGTGGAAGCATTTAAAATCAACAACAGCCTATAACCTCTTCAGTGATTGTATTGGTTGAATAGATGTATACGTGTAGCAGTTGTTTGATAGTTTGTTATAAGCCTGAGGAAACCGTGCTGTGACAAGGAGAAACACGTTGCTTGGTTTTATTGGTTTTAATAAAACTTTTTATTTATCTTCACTGTTGCACTTATTGTCTGCTTGTATCCTGCTGCTGCCTGCACCAATAGTCTGCTGCACCTCCAGCGTTGGTCGGACCTTTGGATTCCTGCACTGGTTGTTGAGGACCCTTGTTGCTGCTGTGTGGGTGTGAGTCTGCTGGACGACTCTTTGGATCCGGCTTGCTAGTTGTGCACATCTAGTGCTTCACTACATGTGAATAGTCTGAATCTACATATCATTACCGTTGAATACTGCACTGGTCTGCACCATGAGGCGCTCTCTATTTTTTGTATTGTAGAACTTTTCCTTCTGTCTAGCGAGATGTCCTAGAGGAGCTGCCTGGTATCTGGTGCTAGTATATTGATTTGAGGACCCCTGTTTGACTTCTGGTAGTCATCTGGTATCCCTGGAACTAGCATTTGTTACTCCTTGGACTCTATTTGTACAGTACCAATGTGTGCTTTTATATATATCTTCTAGTCTACCCTATTTTTATTTGTTTTTGTTTTTATTATTGCACTTATTGTTTAATAATTTTATATAGCATCTGCGGTCTTACTCTTTTATATATGGAAGTGGTTTTGATAATTATTTTTCTTTTATATATATATATATACTCAGTAATTTTTATTGTTTTTACACATTTGATTTAGTTGAAATGATTTTTATTGAGTTTACAAGATTTTGCAAATCATACTTAATCATCATAACATATTTGTACAGGTGGGTTATCATACCTTATATCAAGCACATATCACATTAGAGCATCTGTACAAAAGAGCACAGTAACAGTAGTGTCATTATCCAACTATAAATCTTTTGAGTAAACAATCCACCCTGCGCTCTAACATTAAATTAAAACATTCTAAAAACTTCCCCCCTATTACCCTATTAACTCCCCCCTCCTCCAGGTGGTGCCAATCCATCTTTAGAAAAGGTAAGTGTCCATTTGTACAAAGGTGTTTTAGACTATTCATTAATTTCTTTTTTATAAATAAATATATCCGCATCAAGAATCCTTAATTGCAGCCAAAATGGCTATCTCCCGTGTCCCTAGCTGAGACTACCTACTCCATTTCCTAACCCTTTGTTACTATTCCTTCCTCAATATCCAGTAAAACCAGACTTTCTGAAATTGCTCAGGTTGCCCTTGTAACCAGGTCGCCAGTTCCGACATGGTGTAGGTATCTGAAATTTTTTCCTCCACCTCCTGCCATGAAGGCATCCCGACCTTCCAGTGTCTAGCAACACATATTCTCAGGCATGTGCAGAGAATTTTGATAAACTTATTAATAGTCGTATTGAACGGTCTCACCCTGTCGTGTAATAGTGCTTGTGTCATTGTGAGATTTATTCTCTCGTCCAACAGATGTCCTATTAAGTCTGACAATCTCCCCCACAATGACTGGACCCCTGGACAGTCCCACCACATGTGTCTAAATGTCCCCCTTTCCTGGCAACCTCTATAACAGTTCCCGTTATGTGATGGTGCGTAATGTGCCGTGCGTTCAGGCGTCAGATACCATCTAAAAGCGACCTTAATACAGCTCTCCCTCATGTCTGCACTAATCAATCCCTTACTTGAGTTCAGCAACAAGTCATCTCAATCACCTTTCTCCCTCACCTCCGTTGTATCTCTTTCCCATCTTTCTACTAAGGAAGACTTAGTGTTATATTTAGCTTCTTGGATCAACAAGTAAATTCGGGAAATCAGCCGTTTTCCCCTAAAGGGGGCACCTTTCATTCTCTCAAGTTCTGTAAGCGGCTGTGTCTGTCTATGTAACTTGTATGTGGTTATTGCTGAGCTAATCTGTAAATACAAATACCAATGTAACTGTTCTGGTTCTATTTTCTCTTTCACCTGAAGAAATGTAAGCATTCGTGAATTATGCAAAAAATCTGCCACCCTATATTCGCCCTTGTTTTCCCATTTACCCAGTAACTTTCTCAAGTCCCTTGGCAATAAAAATTTAACAGGCACAAGCAAGGATTCTAACCTACACAACTCTTGTGATCTTGTTCCACAGGCGAATTGTTTCCAACGTTATCGGTGATCTATATCGCTGTGTTTTTGTAAGGATCTCTGGGTCCCATATAATGTCTGATGCACTTTTGCAGCCAGCCATTTCTGCGTCTATCTTTGGCCACACCAGTTCGCAGTCCCTTTTATTTAAAATAACCGTTTGAGCCAACCTAGCAGCCTGGTAATATTCCACTAGATTTGGGGCTCCCACACCTCCTACCTGCCTATGTTGTTTCAGCAATTGTGAGGCTATCCTCGCTCTCCTCTCCCCTCTCAGGAATTTCAAGAGATCATCTTGCAGGGCCTCAAGATCCGGGATGGGTATCCCTATTGGTATGGCTCTAAAAAGGTACATCAATCTTGGAAGGACATTCATTTTGATGGACATGAGTCTCCCGTACCACGAGAAATTGCCCCTTTTCCATTTCCCCACGTCATTCCTGATAGTCTTATAGATTGAGATATAGTTTAGTCTGTATAAATCCGATAATTTATCCCCTAATTTAACCAATAGATATGTTATGTAGTTTTTAGCCCAAGAGAATTCAAAGTTCAATTCTATTGCCTTCTTAGTGTGTGGGGGAAGGCATATCGGCAATGCCTCACACTTGTCAATATTTATTTTATACCCTGAAATCTCCGAAAACTCTCCCAAAATTTTGTATAGGTGCGGTAGTGAACTCAATGGCTTGGTAAGTGTTAACAAAACATCATCAGCAAACAGTGTTAATTTATATTCAGAAGATGCCAACTGTACCCCTGAGATGTCCCTTGACACATTGCGAACAACAGCGGCGACAGCGAGGCATCCCTGTCGGGTCCCAATCAAAACATCAATTTGCCTTGACATATAACCTGCTGCTCCCACCACCGCCGTCGGCCTAGAATAAATGCTTTTGAGCGCTTGTACAAAGGCCCCTCTGAATCCCATGGCTGAAAGTACCTCGAACATAAAATTCCAGTCTATCCTGTCAAACGCTTTTTCTGCGTCTAATGACAGGAATAGAGCTGGTTTCTCGTTTGCGTTCAAATAATCTAACAAAGTTAAAATTCTCCTAACATTGTCCGGATAATTTAGGTATAGAAAATAATTTGTTTCTTTCCCTCAATTTATATGCCAGATATCTGTCCGGCTTGTTCGCAAAGACAAAGTAATGGGCTCCCAACCTCAGGGCCGCTCTTATTGAAGCATTGTTTAATATCCTAGCCAGCTCCCTTCTTTTAACTACCAATGTCTTATATGTTCTATCAGATAATGTACGCTGATGTTCCCTCTCCAAATGTTCAACCTCCCTCTGCAGCGCATTGACCACTACAGTCACATTTTAAGTCCTCTTAAAAATGGTTTGTGGGCAGCCCATGTCACTAACGGGTTTCTAACTGAACCTGCATTTGTAGCCCAAAATATGCTCAGAGCCTTCTGTATTCTACCATGTACCTCAGGGTCCTTTAACAATGTCGGGTTGTATGACCATGACCTGTGCCTGGTAAAATTAATAAGTCCCGATATCTCTAGGTAAACCAGAGAGTGGTCTGACCAGGTACACGCCTGAGTGCCTGATGCTACTAAATTTGGCTTACATATATGTAGTCAAGAGTGGTGTAGGTTTTGTGGGCAGGTGAGTAATAGGTATAATCATGCCCTAATTTGCCCACTGACTCCCATGAATCTACAAGACCGTGTTCGTCCAAGGAATTTCTAATTGACTTAATGATACTATTGTGCCTATGTTGTTTGCTAGTTATCTTCAAGGTTTCTGACCCCACAAAAGGAGACATATTGACATTAAAGTCACCAGCTAGGATTAATCTAGTCTGCGACCACTGTGTTAGCAATGGGGACAACTTAGCAAAGAAGGCATTTTGTGATTAGTTGGGAGCGTATACGTTACATAACGTCATTTTTGTGTCCTGAAACGTGCCTTGCACTATAAGAAATCATCCGTCACTGTCCCTAATTACCTTATCTGTCACAAAGTCAATAGATCTATGTATCAATATTGAGATACCCTTTTTTTGGAATCAAATGTGGAGTGAAAATGTTGTGAGAAGTGGTGTGACCAAAACTTTGGAATGGATGTCTTCACAAAATGGTAATAACTGCATCCCCCTGATCTGGGATAATTTGGGAGCTGAAATCTTTACCTTTATGATTGATGACTATCATGACTAACAACATAAGTGCTAGTTCCAGCCTTAGACTCAATCATAGCAGCATACATATCAATCAACATGCTCCTGATTTTGGCCTGGTTACTTGATATTTTATTTTTCCAGGGACTTTGATTATTATTATTTCATTTTAAGTTTGAAAAAATGGCTCTTGTCATAGGCTCATGAAGACCTTATGTCATTTGGGGAAAGCTATGTGGTGTTTGATCCATCTGTATTTAATGTATAGTTTGTTTTGGTGCTATTAGTTTTTCTAATTAGAGAACTCCATCCAAGTGCATTTATTAACAGTACATTGGGATCGTTTGAAATGCAAATTTACTTAACTAATATTCTTGTGAAAATATTACTGTTGTTAAAGGTTTTGATATAAGAATCAATCTTTGCCCCCAATTGGTCATTCAATGTAATTATAAGGGATGATTTGATGATACTATTTATCTAAAACAAAGTACAACATCATTTTAGTTACTGGAGGTGATATACCTTTAAATTACAATTAAATGACCAACCAATTACATTTGAACACTGGGTATTTAAACCAGTGTGTCACTAGCTGTTTTATGGACTATGAGTACGGCTCTCCTAGCCGAAACACGTTAGTCTGCTTTTTTGGGGGTTCCCCCACATTTTCTCTTTCTTTTTGTATTAATATTTTTTAATGGAATACCAATAAAGTGCAATTTTATACTAATCAATTTTCGGGTGCCTGGCATGTTCCTTCCTTTTTTGTTTAATTCACAAAATGTGTCTCCTGTAAAAAATATTATTTTGGCTTTAGTTTTCAGATACTGTGACATGGCAGTTCTTCTTTTAATATCTGTATTGAGCCCCCTTACATTGTGTGAAAGTAAAGTTAGGTTATTTGACATCCCTGCTCAACTATTCTCTTTCTCATCTAAGAGCTCTATCTTTATTGTAAGGAAAATCCTTCTTCTTGATGTACCATAACCACCTATTACCCCTCTTACCTTTCCATATCATTTGTCCCTTACCCCAGTAATCGTGTGGCACCACCTGGAAAAAAATAAACAATAAAAAAAAAAAAAATAGAACAAACACATTAACTTTCTCAGTCGTAACTATACACTGCATCAAATTAAACTAAACTAATGGGCAGTTATATTTTAACATTTTATAGCCTAACTTCTATCGCTGGCTAATATGTCTATAAGTCTATAATTCCATCCTTCAATTCTGAAAATAGCACAATACTTCTTGGATTCTTCCAGTGCTCTCAACATGGGGCTCCTGTGAGTCCCCCACAGTTCCTGCAAATATCTCTAGGAACCCTCTATCAAGGATTGGAGACCAAAGTCCCTCACTTATATGGTAGGGTCTGTTTAGTAAATGTTATAGCACTAAGGCAAATATCAGTCATATCCTGTAAAAACAAAAAAGCTTATAGACCACAAGATACTATACTCATCTGTCTGAAGATCTGTTAATTTAGTGAGTACCGACCTCCCAGTGCATGGGAATCAAATATAAGTGATTCGTTCTAAGAACGCAGTAAAGTTCTTTGTGTCACTGCTTTCATGGGTCCCCTTTCAAAGCTTCATGTCTTCCTTCTCTTTTCAGGCATCTTTGACCATTTTTTCTGGAAAGGTTGTCTGTGTCCAGGATCATCTCCTATAGTTGTTCTCTGCTGTGGGAGAGCTGGAGGGTCAAGCTTCAGTTTTCTACATGTTTCTGGAATCTCTTCAGGATCCTTAATGGAAAGCATCCTGTTCTCCCAAGGGATTCAGTGTTTTCTTAGCTGAGATGTGAGTGATCTAAGGGCATCCCTCCTCTGTAGGGTCCTCAGGCACAAGTCCTGAAAGAATTGGACGACATTTCTATGATATTTAAATGTAGGATTTCTACGAGCTGCCGCCAATATTTCTTCTTTCTCTTGGTATCTTAGCATCCTCACAATAATATCACATGGCAGATCTTCTCCTTTGGGTTTTGGCCGAAGAGCCCTATGGGCCCTCTCCATTTGAAATTTCTCCTCCCCACCTACCCCTGTGATAACTTGGAATAAATTGAGTAGGTACATGTTCAGTTCTTTGGGGTTCACTGATTCCGGCACTCCTTTTAAGCATATATTACAGCGTCAAGCTTATCATGTATAGCTGTTATTTCTTGGTGATGAGAAGACACTTGAGTTGTGATATCATTCAAACCTTCTGCCAAAGCATCACCGCTTTCCTCAAGCGTGATCACTCTGGAACCCAATTCACCCATTTCCTGCTTGAGCTCTGTCAAACTGTTAGTAACCGTGTTTTGCAAGGTCTCCGTTTTATCTAAAAGTTTCTCAAAGTTTGTGGAAATGTCTTGCTTTGAGACTAAGTGCTCCAAGTCAGCTTTCGTTATTGGTACCTGTGTCTCTACCCCTGTCTGATATCTTGTGTCCAGATCTCTTTCCTCATCTGACTGGGGTGATTGCTGTTCTGGAGATTTCTCTCCTCTTGTAGCTTTGAAAAAAATGGGCGCTGTAGATTGTTTGCCTAATGGCGTAGCCTTGGTGTTTCTTTTAGCAGCCATGGTTATGGCACCTCTCTAAAGTAATATACTCTTTCTTTTTTTCTTATTCCCCTCTGCCAGTATACTCTTTCATCCAGATGTCCCTTTTTATTTTGTTTGAAGGTTTTTATCCCTCTACGGCAAATGAACCTTTACATACACAAGATAAAACCCCCTTGGAGCTTATGCTGCTGTTCCTATAAAACGTTCAGATATCTGAACCTCCAATCAGGTCTGTGCCTAGCTATATCTTCAGTGACAAAGCAGATGTAGTAGCCAGAGAACTTAACTGCCATTGATTTGTGTCTATATATGTATTGCTTTCTCCTTACATACCATGATACGATTTAAAGCTTGGATGGTGTCCTTTAACACACTGTCCCTGTGTCACACTTAATATATACATAACAAAGTCCCATGTGCATCGGGGTTTAATAGCTTGTCACCTCTTGTGAGCACTCACTGCCAGCAAAAGTCATGTCAGCTTTCATCACTTCTGCTCCGCTTTAGCCTCCGGAGCTAACTGTTTCCCCGCACTACTGATTTCACACATATGAGAGAGGCAGCATTCTCACCCGCTCCACGTGGGTTTCCAATATGGCCGCCAGCTTATTTCACGTGTCTCTCCCTAACTGGGCTCCTTGTCGGGTGTTGCTGAGCGCTTTCCTGCTCTGATGATTGACTGCATGATCCGGTCACTGTTTGGCTGTCTGAAGGTCCAAGCCCCAAATGCTATCAGGCCATAATCTCCTGTAATCTTTCTGAACCGCCCAGAGCTCCACAAAGACAATTTAGTGCTTCCAACTTTGTAGCAGCAGTTTGGGGAAGCCCTTTCCTTTTTCAGTATGACTGTGCACCTATGAACAAATAGAGGTCCATGAAGACATGGGTTGACGAGTTTGGTGTGGAGCAACTCAAGTGACCTGTAGAGAGCCCTGACCTCAACCCCATTAAAGACCTTTTGGATGAAGTGAAATGCTGATTGTGAGCCAGATATTTTCATCCAACATCAGTGCCTGACCCCAGAAATGCACTTTTGGTTGAATGGGCAGTACTGCAGCTGTTATAACCGCAAAGGGCAAAGGGGGGGGGGGATATTAATGCCCATGCTCATGTAGGTGTTATTCTTAAGTGTATAAATACTTTTGGCCATATAGTGTTTGGGGCATGGATATATTTTTTAAAGCCTACCATGAGCTCTTTCAGTTTTCAGAAGTGGAAAAATCCACAATTTTCAGACTTAAATTATAGGAAAAGGGGGCAGAATAAATAATGTAAATATATTACAAAATTGTTTTACTATACATTACTAAACATTTTATATTACAATAGCATTTTTTCTAACAAGATAAATGTTTTATAATTAAAAGTGGATATTGACACTTTTTAATGTTTAATATGGGCCATTAAATGATAAATGAGCATGTATGAAAAGATTACACCATAAATATTAAACACACAACCAACCAACATGTGAACAAGGCACATGTGAATATGCCATCTGAAAATAAATAATAATTTTAAGTGATCAATGTTGCTGAAATAGGAAAATAGATTTCTGATGGATTAGAATATTGCTGGTGTTGTTTTGCAATGCATAGTGGGCTAGATTAATAGATGTGCATTAACTGTTGCGTATGATCGATATCAGGTTTTTGTGTGCATCTTGCATCCAGATCTCTTTCCTCATCTGACTGGGGTGATTGCTGTTCTGGAGATTTCTCTCCTCTTGTAGCTTTGAAAAAAATGGGCGCTGTAGATTGTTTGCCTAATGGCGTAGCCTTGGTGTTTCTTTTAGCAGCCATGGTTATGGCACCTCTCTAAAGTAATATACTCTTTCTTTTTTTCTTATTCCCCTCTGCCAGTATACTCTTTCATCCAGATGTCCCTTTTTATTTTGTTTGAAGGTTTTTATCCCTCTACGGCAAATGAACCTTTACATACACAAGATAAAACCCCCTTGGAGCTTATGCTGCTGTTCCTATAAAACGTTCAGATATCTGAACCTCCAATCAGGTCTGTGCCTAGCTATATCTTCAGTGACAAAGCAGATGTAGTAGCCAGAGAACTTAACTGCCATTGATTTGTGTCTATATATGTATTGCTTTCTCCTTACATACCATGATACGATTTAAAGCTTGGATGGTGTCCTTTAACACACTGTCCCCGTGTCACACTTAATATATACATAACAAAGTCCCATGTGCATCGGGGTTTAATAGCTTGTCACCTCTTGTGAGCACTCACTGCCAGCAAAAGTCATGTCAGCTTTCATCACTTCTGCTCCGCTTTAGCCTCCGGAGCTAACTGTTTCCCCGCACTACTGATTTCACACATATGAGAGAGGCAGCATTCTCACCCGCTCCACGTGGGTTTCCAATATGGCCGCCAGCTTATTTCACGTGTCTCTCCCTAACTGGGCTCCTTGTCGGGTGTTGCTGAGCGCTTTCCTGCTCTGATGATTGACTGCACAATCCGGTCACTGTTTGGCTGTCTGAAGGTCCAAGCCCCAAATGCTATCAGGCCATAATCTCCTGTAATCTTTCTGAACCGCCCAGAGCTCCACAAAGACAATTTAGTGCTTCCAACTTTGTAGCAGCAGTTTGGGGAAGCCCTTTCCTTTTTCAGTATGACTGTGCACCTATGAACAAATAGAGGTCCATGAAGACATGGGTTGACGAGTTTGGTGTGGAGCAACTCAAGTGACCTGTAGAGAGCCCTGACCTCAACCCCATTAAAGACCTTTTGGATGAAGTGAAATGCTGATTGTGAGCCAGATATTTTCATCCAACATCAGTGCCTGACCCCAGAAATGCACTTTTGGTTGAATGGGCAGTACTGCAGCTGTTATAACCGCAAAGGGCAAAGGGGGGGGGGGGGATATTAATGCCCATGCTCATGTAGGTGTTATTCTTAAGTGTATAAATACTTTTGGCCATATAGTGTTTGGGGCATGGATATATTTTTTTAAAGCCTACCATGAGCTCTTTCAGTTATCAGAAGTGGAAAAATCCACAATTTTCAGACTTAAATTATAGGAAAAGGGGGCAGAATAAATAATGTAAATATATTACAAAATTGTTTTACTATACATTACTAAACATTTTATATTACAATAGCATTTTTTCTAACAAGATAAATGTTTTATAATTAAAAGTGGATATTGACACTTTTTAATGTTTAATATGGGCCATTAAATGATAAATGAGCATGTATGAAAAGATTACACCATAAATATTAAACACACAACCAACCAACATGTGAACAAGGCACATGTGAATATGCCATCTGAAAATAAATAATAATTTTAAGTGATCAATGTTGCTGAAATAGGAAAATAGATTTCTGATGGATTAGAATATTGCTGGTGTTGTTTTGCAATGCATAGTGGGCTAGATTAATAGATGTGCATTAACTGTTGCGTATGATCGATATCAGGTTTTTGTGTGCATCAAAAATAGCACTCGTATTACAAGATGAAAGTATACATGATCGCAAGAGTGCTAAAACATTTTACACTTGTCGAGTTAGCATGACTGAAACCCTTGCATAAAGGGTAGTGCGTTCAATTTTTTTTGCACTAAACACAACATAAATACATTCAGTTACACTCATACATATACATGTCTAAATATGTTTTTGTATGTATATATATATATATATATATATATATATATATGTGTGTGTGTATAGCTCTGTGTACATGTATTTATGTGTTTTACTGTATATTTATTGTACATATTTAACATTCCCATGTTCTTGACATACAGGATCATGTAATTTTTATTGTAAATATATATTTCTATACATATTTATTAGATATATATTTTTTCTATGTGTTGAATATACAAATGGAAAATATATTGGTTTGTAATTTAGATCTAAAACGGTGTCGGGTTAGCACACATGAAGAATTACTAATCTTACTTTGTGTTATTGAAATATAACATATAAAATATAAAAAATAATAGTATTATTAAAAATTATTATTGATACTGTAAAAAAAATAATAATCCATAGCATATATATTTTTTACAGTATCTATAATATTTTTTTAATAATTATTGTAAATTTTTTAAAATATTTTTTACACATGAAGAATTGCTAACCTCCATGCATGTAATCTAAATATTACATATAAAGTATTAAAAATATTAATCAAAATGATTTAAAATTAGTATACATACTGTAATATATATATATATATATATATATATATATATATATATATATATATATATATTCTTTTTTTTATTTATATATTTTTTCTATGGATTATTTAGAATTTCTTTACAGTATGTATAATAATTTTTAATTCTTTTTATTAATTTTTGTAGTATTTTATATGGAGTATTTCATTTGAGGTAGCAATTCTTCATGTGCACTAAACTGACACTGCATTAGATTTAAATGATAAAATGTGAAGCTCAATACGCTTATTTTACATTCCTATGTTCTTCACATTATTAAATATATATGATCATGTTAATGTAAAATATATATCTATACCTATGTATCCATAGTAATAAATATACAGGTATAGTTATATATAGAAATATATAGAAATGTGTGTTTACAATAAATATTACATTGGTCTGTATGTGAAGAACATTGGAATGTGAAATATGATTAGCTATAGGTGTTAGGTTTTTTCTTCTGCGCTCTCTATTGTCTTCTATGGGGTGAATACATTAACGTGGTCGTGATATTTTGTTAGCAAGCATCGGCTTTCTTCTAGGGCGCCACTTGTAATCTAGCCCAGTATTAGCTCTGTTGTGCATCAGTGCATTTTAGTTTAGAACAGAAGCATTTTTTCAATACACTTCTATTAGCAAAAATTCTAGTAAACGTTCTTTTACTGTTTCAGGGGCATATGTAAACATGCTGCACATGCCCAGTGCATATGTATCCACACTTAGGGCCCGCTTATCAAAATGTAGCAGGAATGGAGAGCATGCAAGATCTTTGTGTTTGTTTGTTTTTGGCATCATATTGTTATGAAAGTGTCTCTCGTTCACGTCAAGAATCCTGCATAGAGATAAACAGCTCTCAAGCTAAAATTTGCCTTGTTATTTTTTTGATGGACTCTGCATTTCTGAGGAGGCTTCTTTTATAATCTCGCCCAAAGCTTTAAATAATTGAGCCTGCTCAGATAGTTGATGGTTTCATGTATATTGTCAATGATTATTATTTGCATAATACAAGCCAACATCGGCTCTCTGAGATGATTTAAATGCGATGCACATATGGCCCTGAAACTGTAATACATTTTACTAAAAGCATCTGTTGCTTATAGAAGTATAAGGCAAAGATCCCTCATTTCAAAACTGAAATGCCCTCTTATTATGTCCCTTTTGTCAGGTTAGGAAATGTCCAGAAGAAGACCCAAATGCTAGGGCGAACTTAAACAACACCCTTGCACTCTGAGTTTAATCCAGGACGTGACCCCACGACAACCTCTAAAAAACAATGTACTCACGGTATGGAGCAGAGTTAGCCTGAGTCCAAAGTAATACAAGATATCAGCCAAATAGACTTTTGAGTAAGGAACTGGTTTCAGGAAATGTCTTCCACAGAATCAGGAGAGCAGGGATAGTCCACTTATACTCAAACAGAGGAAGGATAAAACAAGAAACAGTTAATAATGCAGGAGTAGGTAACTTGTTATCAGGCAGTTTGAGGGTTAACACTGTGTAGTCAGTCCTTGCAGAGTTTGGCAACAGGTTATCAGGCAGTTTGAA
The DNA here is from genome assembly GCF_027579735.1 of Bombina bombina. Lineage (NCBI taxonomy): Eukaryota > Metazoa > Chordata > Amphibia > Anura > Bombinatoridae > Bombina > Bombina bombina. The sequence goes on along the minus strand of NC_069504.1, from coordinate 210,989,397 downwards.
GGTTAATACTGAATAGTCAGTACTTGCAGAGTTAGACAACAGGATATCAGGTAGTTTGAGGGTTAACACTGTGTAGTCAGTCATTGCAGAGTTTGGCAACAGGTTATCAGGCAGTTTGAGGGTTAATACTGAATAGTCAGTACTTGCAGAGTTAGACAACAGGATATCAGGTAGTTTGAAGGTTAACATAGATTAATCAGTACTTGCAGAGATTGGCAACAGGTTATCATGCAGTTTGAGAGTTTACATTGAATAAACTGGTAGTGGAAGGCATATTTGTGCATGTAACGTCTTAAGGGTTATGCTGCCTGACTGAAATGTGAAGCTGTGCAGTGTGTGAGTTTGCAACATTTGTTGCAATATGTGGGGTGGGGACTCTTACCTGTTATAAAAGTGCATGGATGCTGGAACACTTCCTCTTTCTTGTCTGCAACTGCTGAAGAAAGGTTTTTTCTGTTGGCGTGATGGTGCGGCCTAGGCGTCAGTCAGTTCTCCGAAGTGGCTGAGGGAGTCTTCGCCAGTGTCAAGGCGAGTATCTGTTAGGGGGAGAGGTGTTAGTTTGGGTGCTGGGGAGGTAGGCCTCAGTCCTTCCCAGGGGGTAGGCCTCACTCCTTCTCGGGGGTTGGGGGAGCCTTCCGGTGTTTCATCCTTCCCCTCCCTTTTCTCTATGTCCCAAGGGGAGGGTCTTTCAGATTCAGGGTTGGGTTCTGGGGGTGTTGGGGACAACGTGGGAGAGGAGGGGGCCCCCGGATGGCTCGATCGGCCTCCCAGAGGTATTTAGGGTCGGGCAGGATACCCAGGGTCGCGGACGGGCCGGCGGGCCTAGTTTGGGGCCTGCGGGCGTGCTGGTGGCCCGGGAGCAAGATGTTGTGGAGCGTGGGCAGGTTTTCCAGGGTCGCGGGCGGACCGGCGGGCCTGTTTTGGGGCCTGCTGGGGCGCCTGTGGCCCGGGAACAGGAGGGTCTGGTATTGAGCGGTGGGCCTTTGGGCCTGCACCCCGTGTTTTCGCCTGGTGGCCTAGTGGATCCTTCCCCTCCCTCCGTAGCCTTGGATGGCGCGGATCGCGGCCTACATGGTGCCCCCTCTGTCATTGGTGATTCCGGTGGTTCTGCGGCCTCCTCCGGGGTCGGGTACTTACCTGACTTACCTGTTCCGGAGGCGGCACGGGTGGCGGTTTGCGGCCTTGATTCAGGCCCTCTCAGCGGGAGCGAGTCCGAGCATCGCGGTGGGTAGCGGGCAATCCGGCATCGTCCATGGGGGTCCAGCGGGTGTTCCTGCGGTAGGCGGCATGGTCCTCTCGGGAGCGGAGGGCGGTGCGTCCTCTTCAGGCGATGTCTTCCGGTCGGTGTGGGGCGGCGGTGACATCACTTCCGGTAGTCGCGGTCGTGACGTCACTTCCGGGCGCCGCGAGCATGACGTCACTTCCGTTTTTGGGTGCGGTCAGGAGCAGTCGGGTCTCCAGTTCGGGCATGGCAGCAGCGGAGGTGAGTCGTGGGTCCGGGGATCTGGGAGAGGCGGCACCGGACAGGCAGAGGCTGGGGGCAGGCATATGGGGGCAGGCACCTGGCAACATGAGACGCACGTGGGGGCGCATGGAGGCAGGCAAAGGGGGGCAGGCACCTGGCAGATGAAGTCGCATGTTGGGGCTTATGTTGGCCGTGGGGGTTTGGGCCCTAGGGGGCTTGATGCTACTGGGCAATGGGGTAGGGGCGGTAGGTCGCTCACAGAAGTTGCGAGCATGCAGGGAAGTGCCGGGCAGGAGATTCGACCGGCGGGGGGAGAGAATCTGGTTATTAGTGGGCATGAACCTCTGGGGAGAGGACAGCAATATGTTATTGGGGAAATCTTTAGGTTGGCCTCGATGTTAGCTCAAGGGGTGCAATCGTCGTCCACTGGAGCGGGGCATCCTCAGCACCCAGCACCGGTTGGTGCAGGGGGTTTGGAGCTCGGTCATGCTGGTATAAGTCACGGGGGGGGGGGGGCGGGTGGCCAAGGGCCAGCGCTTGCACGTAGGAGTGAAGGGGTAGCAGGGGGAGGCAGTTGGGTGTTGTGGTCCAGGGGGGTGGGCAGCAAGCTAGCCTAGTTGTGGAGCGGGGTGGGGGTGGCACCTGTTCTGCGATTCCCGGTACTCCCGGCTCTGTTTTCTCTCCACAGGTGAGCGGGGATGCAGTGGTGGCAGCAAACCAGGAGGCTGGGCAAGTGGTGGCTCAGAGGACCGGAGCAGGCCAGGAGGCACTTCCCCCTACAGCGCCAGGAGCAGGTGAGATTACATTGGGCGGGGAGCTGGGGGAGGGTGTGGGTGGGTCATCTAGCGATACTGGCTCTAAGAGTGACGACTCCTTAGGGCCAGTATCTAAACCTCAAAAACGTGTGTTGAAGTACCTACGTAGATTGGTAGCTGGGCAGCAGAGGCAGGAATTGAGGCTAGCTCCGGGTGGCGGTGCGCAGGCAGGGGTTCCTGGTCAGGATGCATTAGCTAGTCAGCAGGTAGGGTCAGGGGCTGTGAGCTTGGCATTGGCAGACAGTAAAGTGGCTCTGCAGGGGGATGCATACCCCTGCAATGTGCACTCATTGCATTCGCACCTTAAGGCTAAGGTGATTAAAAAAATCAGGGAGGGCAAATATGTGCACATTTTTGATTTGTCGCTCGAGGCCCCTAAGGCCAAGGAGTGAAGTGAGGATGGCTCGGGCCCTAAAAAGGTGAAGAGGCCTGAGACGATGGATGAGTGGCGCACATGCTTTAGGGTACTGGCGTCCTGTCTGGTGGAGGCAAAGTCGGAGTTGAGGGTCGACGTGCTAAAATACAGGGAGATTATTGAGTTTGTTCACAAAACTTATAAGGAAGGGGTGTGGCGGTCTTACAACGCGGACTATAGGAGAAAGATGTTGGGGAACCCTCTGCTGACCTTTGGTACTACGGATGTGCATTTATGGCAGTGCCTGGGTTCTGAACGCTCCCCTTCCCCCCCTTCAGGTGTAAGGGTAGGGGGGAGCAGGCAACTAGGGGGAGTCAAGAGGAAAGGCCAGGAATGTTGGAAGTTCAATGATGGGAAGTGTAATCGGGGAGCAAACTGCTCCTTTCGACACTCTTGCCTATACTGCGGGGCGGGCCACCCGGGGTCTGAATGTGGGAGATGGAAAGAGATGGGAGGCCGAGGTGCCAGCAGAGGGGCTGCTGGGGCAAAGTGCCCCAATGCCACTGAGGCTGGACGCCCTTGAGCCATGGCTCAGGGCCTACCCGGACAGGCGGGCAGGGGAGCTTCTCCTGTCCGGGCTTCGCGAGGGTTTCCTCATTCCGGTGGTGGGACTGGTGATCGGGGCACAACGGAAGCGAAACCTCAATTCGGCATATAAATACCCCAATGTTGTGAGGGAAAAGTTGGGCAAAGAACTGAGGTTGGGGCGTATGTCAGGCCCCTTCCCGGAGCCCCCCATTGAGGGATTGGTGGTTTCCCCGCTGGGGTTTGTGCCGAAGAAGGAAGCGGGGAAATTCTGGTTGATCCAGCACTTATCATATCCAAAAGGTAATTCAGTTAATGACGCTATCAACCCGCAGGTTAGCTCCGTTTTCTATCAGTCGTTTGACCAGGCTATGGTTTTGGTGCAACAGGCTGGGGCCCTCTTGGCGAAGCTTGACATTGAGTCAGCTTTCCGCTTGTTGCCAATTCACCCGGCATCCTTTCAGTTGATGGGGTGCTGGTTCGAGGGGGCCTATTTTGCAGATCGCTGTCTCCCAATGGGTTGCTCGGTCTCATGTGCGTTCTTCGAGATGTTCAGTACATTCCTGCACTGGGCTGTTTTTTCGGAGGCACGGGGTGGGCTTATAGCCGATTACTTGGATGACTTTCAGCAGAATGTGTGTGACTCATGTCACTAATGAGGGCGTTATTCGCGCATTTTGGGGTACCATTGGCAGAAGACAAGACCCAGGGGCCATGCACTCGCCTGACGTTTCTGGGTATCGAGATTGATACCCTAGAAAGGCGGTGCAGGTTGCCACAGGATAAGGTGGTGCGTATGCTAGCTGTGGTTTCTTCGGCTGCGGCAGCTGACTGGCTCTCGACACGGGAGTTACATTCGTTACTGGGTCTGCTGAATTTCGCTTGTAAGGTGATCCCAATGGGCAGGGTGTTCAACAGGAGGTTGGAAGGCCCACTAAAGGGATGCAGCGGGAGTCGCAAGTCATGTGGGGTGTCCCCAGATATGAAGGACGACCTGAGAGTCTGGGAGTTGTTCTTAGAGGATTTCAATGGGGTCCTGTTGTGGAGACACGAGAGGACTTCTAGTCAGGCTCTGCATCTGTTCACAGATGCAGCAGGAACATTGGATTACGGGGCTTACTTCAGCGTTGCTTGGAGCGCCGAGGAGTGGCCTCGGGCCTGGATCGAGAGGGGATGGACCAGGAATCTTACACTCCTGGAGTTGTTCCCTATTGTAGTGGCCATCGAGTTATGGGGGCAGCGATTGGCTAATAGGAATGTGATATTCTGGTGCGACAATATGAGCGTCGTGTTTGCTATCAACAATCTTTCAGCCTCTTCCCCTATTGTAGTATGCTACCTTCGATGGTTAGTACTGCGGTGCCTGTGGAACAACATTGACTTTACGGCACGGCACATGCCCGGGGTCAATAATGTATTGGCAGATGTGCTGTCGCGGGGCCAATGGGAGGCATTTAGGAAATTGGTGCCAGGGGCGGCGAAGGTTTGTACTCCTTGTCCTTCCTTTCTTTGCCAGGTGGTAGAAGGGGGGACGTGCTGACTTCGATGGTCCAGGCATCGCTGGCGCCTGCTACCTGGAGAGCCTATGTCAAGTACTGGGCAGAGTGGGAAGTCTTCCTCAGGGGTAAGGATGTTCCGGTGGAATCCGGATCACCGACTTTGTTGCTTGAATGGATGGTGTGCTTGAAGGAGGGTGGCTGCAAGAAAGGGTCGATGCAAGGGAGGCTGGCAGCCTTGTCCTTCTTTGCTAAGTGGAAGGGTCTCCTGGATGGGACGAGTACCTTCCTGGTTAGGCAGGTAATGAAAGTTTGGGGTAGGATTGAGGCTAAGTCAGCAGATAGGTACAAGCCCATTACAGTACAGCGGCTGGGGGCGTTACTGGCAATGCTTCCGGAGGTGTGTGCAGATGAGTATGAGGTAGGTTTGTTCAGGGCAGCATTCGCGGTTGCTTTCTTTGGGGCTTTGAGGATAGGAGAGCTAGTTAGCCCAACCAGGTCATCAAAAGGTAGTGGTATCCAAGTGCAGCACATCAGGTTTGACATGCAGGGGCTATTGTTGTTTATCCCCAGATCAAAGACTGATCAGGAAAGGAAAGGTGTGTGGTTGTCCATACAGCAGCAGGATTATTGCCCCGTCTGGCTCTCTTCTGAGTTTTCGGCTAGGAGACCGGTGAACCCCGGGCAATTTTTCATTCATGCGGATGGGTCCAACTTGTCCAGATTTCAGTTTAGGCGGGTGTTGGAGGAAGCAGCTAAGCGGTCGGCCTAGACCCCGGAGTCATTGCTCCCCACTCATTCTGCATCGGAGCGGCCACCAGAGCTGGGGCATCGGAGCGGGAGATTAAGAGGTTTGGGCGGTGGAGTTCAAAAAGATATAGGTTATACATTAGACCCCTTAGTAACGTATAGATAGTATAGGGATTGAGTGATTGAGGGGCATTTTAATAATGCTGGTTCTCGTTTATTTTAGGTTTATGAACCCCTCCTTGTAGAGCGTGGTTAGTCGGCCATTCGTACATCCACTGGGCGGCCATTCACGCTTTGAATGCACCGGGCGGCCAGCAGCTGGGATTTCGACCAGATGCGGTTTCTATTAGATGGCTGGGGAGGAGGGGAAAGTTGTGGAGTGATTTGCCGGCTTGTTTGGAGGAGGCCTTCCTTCGCTGGGGGCGGCCTTCCTTGATAGTGCTGCATCTGGGGGGAAACGATGTAGGGAGTTTGCCTGTGCTGGAATTGGCGGATGTGAGGTGGTTGAAAGCGTGTTTCCCAGGGGTGCGAGTGGCATGGTCAAACGTGATTGCTCGCTTGCAGTGGCGACATGTGAGGGTGCACTGTTCTGCTTACCATATCTGGAAAAAGCTGAACAGAGATGTGGGGAGGTTGATCATGGAGGAAGGTGGTTTTGTAATCAGGCATGATAATATCTTGGGGGACTGCAAGCGGCTGTATAGGCCGGACGGGGTCCACTTAACGGAAGAAGGCTTAGAGTTATTTTTGGCTAATTTGTCAGGTGCACTTAGGCGGCATGTTATCTAGCTAGCCCCTAGGGGTGGTGGCAAGAGCTCCATTATGGGGGGCATATAGGTAGTATCTCTTGTGGCAGGGTCCCGGCTGAATAATTTTTATGGTTTCCGCTAGGGTGTGGTCAAGCTAATGGGAGGGGCATGATGTTGCAAGTCGCAGCTTGTAACGCCTCTCCCCACGGGCCTGCTGACCTAGAAACCCCTTGTGGATGATGCCAGCCCCTGAAGGGCAATGCTCGGCAGGAGCATTGCGACAACCAATCCGGGCCAGTGACCTCACTACGCTTGCTGTAGATACTAAGTTATTGTTAGGTATAGAATATAGATTAGTTTCAGATGCCGCCACCTATCGATGGAAGCCTTAAGCTTCACAAGTTAAATAAGTTTAGAGTTTGCCTGGTTTTGTTTTAATAAACGCGACCTTGCTTCACGGTCTTATACCTCCAAATATGTGTCTGTGTCTTTATTGGGTAAGCTGGGAATGAAGTCATGGCGATTTGACCCTTATGGTAGTGGATATTTGTGCATGTAATGTCTTAAGGGTTATGCTGCCTGACTGAAATGTGAAGCTGTGCAGTGTGTGAGTTTGCAACATTTGAGCAATATGTGGGGTGGGGTGGGGACTCTTACCTGTTATAAAAGTGCATGGATGCTGGAACACTTCCTCTTTCTTGTCTGCAACTGCTGGAGAAAGGTTTTTTCCCCGCCCATCCCTCCTTTGTTGTTAACATGTTGAATTATTTGTTTTCAGGGCAAGGGGCGGCACTGAGGGAACGGCTGCCATTAGGGTGGTTGTAGGACTTTGGCGGGGGTATGCCTAATCAGGCTAGCTGATTGTTAGTCCAAAGTGGTAACAATTTTTTGGCTTCACATCAAAGACGTTTGTTGTGCGTCTTACGTCTGATGATGACCTTTATGGGTTTGGAGCTATTTCTGGAGTGAAGGTAGAAGTCACCAGCTGGCGTGGCGGGGTCCCAGCCAAATAATTTTTATGGTTTCCCCAAGGGTGTGGTCGAGCTAATGGGAGGGGCATGATGTTGCAAGTCGCAGCTTGTAACGCCTCTCCCCATGTGCCTGCTGACCTAGAAACACCTTGTGGATGTTGCCAGCCCCTGAAGGGCAATGCTTGGCAGGAGCATTGCGACAACCAATCCGGGCCGGTGACCTCACTACGCTTGCTGTAGTTATTGTTAGGTATAGGATATAGATTAGTCTCAGATGCCGCCACCTATCGATGTAAGCCTTAAGCTTCACAAGTTAAATAAGTTTAGAGTTTGCCTGGTTTTGTTTTAATAAACGCGACCTTGCTTCACGGTCTTATACCTCCAAATATGTGTCTGTGTCTTTATTGGGTAAGGTGGGAATGAAGTCATGGCGATTTGACCCTTAAGTACTTGCAGAGTTTGGCAACTGGATATCAAGCAGTTTGAAGGTTTACACTGAATAAACAGTATTTGCAGAGTTAGGCAACAGGTTAACATGCAGTTTGAGAGTTTCACAGAATAAACAGTACTTGCAGTATTTGGCAACAGGATATCAAGCAGTTTGAAGGTTTACACTGAATAAACAGTATTTGCAGAGTTTGGCAACAGGTTAACATGCAGTTAGAGAGTTTCCCCAGCGAAGTCCTCACAGGAGCCACAAAGAGTAACAAACAAACGGGCACTGAAGAAACAGGAAGCCCGGAATAAAAAGCCTGGTAGTGACATCATCAGGAAGGGGCGGCTCAGACTACCTGCCAATCAAGCACACAGAGAGGACTGCCAGAGCTTCTCAGCGGCCGAGCGTGACACCTTTAATACAGTGTAAAGCAGGCCCGGATTAGCCATAGGGCATACAGGGCAAATGCCCTGTGGGTCGGGCTCTAATGTGGGCCTTATTGCAATACAGCACCCTCACTTAATATGGGTAACAATAGGAAAGCTGTTACAGTCTGTCCATTTTGTAAATTAGAAATTGGTGCTGTATGACAAGAGATCTGGTCTATTATGGCTACCTAGCTGACAAAGGTCTAACTAATGGGGGCTGCTCAACCTTTTAATGCCTGGGTCTATTTTTGGTCCCAGTCCAGTCCTGGGGGTAGATTTAACACCCCCAAAGTTTCAGGTCCACCTGAAACCTTAGTTAACAAGCAGCTGTCGTAAGTTCCGATCGGGATGATTGACACCCCCTGCTAGCAGCCAATTGGCCTGCGAATGTGCAGGGGGCGGCATTGCACAAGCATTTCACAAGAAATGCTTGTGCAATGTTAAATGCCGACAGTGTGTGCTGTCAGCATTTAGCGATGTCGGGTGGACATGATTTACTACAGCAAATCATGTCCGCCAGTCATTTGATAAATTGACCCCTTAGAGTAAAGCCATTTGAAAACCATGTGGCATCCAAAGTGTCTGATAAATTGGAGAGTTCTAACAAATTTGAATGCAGTTGACCCATAGAAAAAAATGCTAAATAATGAATTGAGAAATGCACAAGCATTTTACAAGATTTTATTATGCATAAGAAAGCCAGGTAAATAAATTGAAGATCTAAATTGAACATGTACTAACGTGTTGAGATCGTGTCAGCCAACTCATTATTAAAGGATTATATTTTATTAGAAAATTACTAATGCAATGTACACGCTAATGTGATTACATCATATTTATAACTGTAATGTGATTTTCTTCATGACAGTGATTTTTACACAACATTAGCAAAACTGATGTCACTAATATATCAGATTATGGCTAAACTACGGACACTTGGTATTTATAATGATACAATGCAGAAGCGTGAATGCAGCAATGAGGCACATTAGCTGTTTGCATCTCATTGTACGCACTAGAAGCTAATTCGATTCCAGGAACAAGCAGTCATAAAACCTGAATTGTGTTTATTTTTATTTTTTGTTTATATTTCATTACGTTTTTCAGGTTGACTGACTCTGGTACTTTAATGTCTGAGTATTACATTTTACAAATGATCCTTAAAGGGACACTAAAGCTAAAATTAAACTTTCATGATTCCAATAAAACATTAACGGCTAGATTTGGAGTTTTGTCGGTAACGACCCGAAAATCTAACGCCGGCTTTTTTCTGGCCGCACCATAAAAATAACTCTGGTATTGAGAGTCCACATAAAGGCTGCGTTAGGCTCCAAAAAAGGAGCGTAGAGCATTTTTAACGCAGCTTCAACTCTCGATACCAGGGCTGTTTGAGCTGAAAAAAAACCTAACACCTGCAAAAAAGCTGCGTTCAGCTCTTAACGCAGCCCCATTGTTTGCTATGCGGAAACACCTTCTAAGTCTGCACCTAACACCCTAACATGTACCCCGAGTCTAAACACCCCTAACCTTACACTTATTAACCCCTAATCTGCCGCCCCCGCTATCGCTGACACCTGCATTTTATTTTTAACCCCTAATCTGCCGCTCCGTAAACCGCCGCTACTTACATTATCCTTATGTACCCCTAATCTGCTGCCCCTAACACCGCCGACCCCTATATTATATTTATTAACCCCTAATCTGCCCCCCACAACGTCGCCACCAGCTACCTACACTTATTAACCCCTAATCTGCTGACCGCAAAGCGCCGCCACCTACGTTATCCTTATGTACCCCTAATCTGCTGCCCCTAACACCGCCGACCCCTATATTATATTTATTAACCCCTAATCTGCCCCCCTCAACGTCGCCTCCACCTGCCTACACTTATTAACCCCTAATCTGCCGAGCGGACCGCACCGCTACTATAATAAAGTTATTAACCCCTAATCCGCCTCACTAACCCTATAATAAATAGTATTAACCCCTAATCTGCCCTCCCTAACATCGCCGACACCTAACTTCAATTATTAACCCCTAATCTGCCGACTGGAGCTCACCGCTATTCTAATAAATGTATTAACCCCTAAAGCTAAGTCTAACCCTAACACTAACACCCCCTAAATTAAATATAATTTACATCTAACGAAATTAATTATCTCTTATTAAATAAATTATTCCTATTTAAAGCTAAATACTTACCTGTAAAATAAATCCTAATATAGCTACAATATAAATTATAATTATATTATAGCTATTTTAGGATTAATATTTATTTTACAGGCAACTTTGTAATTATTTTAACCATGTACAATAGCTATTAAATAGTTAAGAACTATTTAATAGTTACCTAGTTAAAATAATTACAAAATTACCTGTAAAATAAATCCTAACCTAAGTTACAATTAAACCTAACACTATACTATCATTAAATTAATTAAATAAAATACCTACAATTACCTACAATTAAACCTAACACTACACTATCAATAAATAAATTAAATACAATTCCTACAAATAACTACAATGAAATAAACTAACTAAAGTACAAAAAATAAAAAAGAACTAAGTTACAAAAAATAAAAAAATATTTACAAACATAAGAAAAATATTACAACAATTTTAAACTAATTACACCTACTCTAAGCTCCTAATAAAATAACAAAGACCCCCAAAATAAAAAATGCCCTACCCTATTCTAAATTACTAAAGTTCCAAGCTCTTTTACCTTACCAGCCCTGAACAGGGCCCTTTGCAGGGCATGCCCCAAGAAGTTCAGCTCTTTTGCCTGTAAAAAAAACATACAATACCCCCCCCAACATTACAACCCACCACCCACATACCCCTAATCTAACCCAAACCCCCCTTAAATAAACCTAACACTAAGCCCCTGAAGATCATCCTACCTTGTCTTCACCTCACCAGGTATCACCGATCCGTCCTGGCTCCAAAATCTTCATCCAACCCAAGCGGGGGCTGGCGATCCATCATCCGGTGGCTGAAGAGGTCCAGAAGAGGCTCCAAAGTCTTCATCCTATCCGGGAAGAAGAGTAGATCCGGACCGGCAACCATCATCTTCCAAGCGGCATCTTCTATCTTCATCCGATGAGGACCGGCTCCATCCTGAAGACCTCCGACGCGGACCCATCTTCATCCGGCGACGTCCAACTGAAGAATGAAGGTTCCTTTAAGGGACGTCATCCAAGATGGCATCCCTCGAATTCCGATTGGCTGATAGGATTCTATCAGCCAATCGGAATTAAGGTAGGAATATTCTGATTGGCTGATGGAATCAGCCAATCAGAATCAAGTTCAATCCGATTGGCTGATCCAATCAGCCAATCAGATTGAGCTCGCATTCTATTGGCTGATCGGAACAGACAATAGAATGCAAGCTCAATCTGATTGGCTGATTGGATCAGCCAATCGGATTGAACTTGATTCTGATTGGCTGATTCCATCAGCCAATCAGAATATTCCTACCTTAATTCCGATTGGCTGATAGAATCCTATCAGCCAATCGGAAATTGGAGGGACGCCATCTTGGATGACGTCCCTTAAAGGAACCTTCATTCGGCTAGTAGGCGTCGGGAGAAGAGGATGTTCCGCGTCGGATGGAAGATGATGGCTCCCGAAGAAAGAAGATTGAAGATGCCGTTGATAGAAGACTTCATCCGGATCATGGACCTCTTCAGCTCCCGCTTGGATGAAGACTTCATCCAGATCATGGACCTCTTCAGCTCCCGCTTGGATGAAGACTTCATCCGGATCATTGACCTCTTCAGCTCCCGCTTGGATGAAGACTTCAGCCGGATCATGGACCTCTTCAGCCCCCCGCTTGGGCTTGGATCAGTACATCGGAGGAGCTCTTCAGGACGGATCGGTGAACCTGGTATGGTGAAAATAAGGTAGGAAGATCTTCAGGGGCTTAGTGTTAGGTTTATTTAAGGGGGGTTTGGGTTAGATTAGGGGTATGTGGGTGGTGGGTTGTAATGTTGGGGGGGGTATTGTATGTTTTTTTTTACAGGCAAAAGAGCTGAATTCTTTGGGGCATGCCCCGCAAAGGGCCCGGTTCAGGGCTGGTAAGGTAAAATAACTTTGAACTTTAGTAATTTAGAATAGGGTAGGGCATTTTTTTATTTTTGGGGGCTTTGTTATTTTATTAGGGGGCTTAGAGTAGGTGTAATTAGTTTAAAATTGTTGTAATATTTTTCTTATGTTTGTAAATATTTTTTTATTTTTTGTAACTTAGTTCTTTTTTATTTTTTGTACTTTAGCTAGTTTATTTAATTGTATTTATTTGTAGGAATTGTATTTAATTAATTTATTGATAGTGTAGTGTTAGGTTAATTGTAGGTAATTGTAGGTAGTTTATTTAATTAATTTATTGATAGTGTAGTGTTAGGTTTAATTGTAACTTAGGTTAGGATTTATTTTACAGGTAATTTTGTAATTATTTTAACTATTTTAGCTATTAAATAGTTCTTAACTATTTAATAGCTATTGTACCTGGTTAAAATAAATACAAAGTTACCTGTAAAATAAATATAAATCCTAAAATAGCTATAATATAATTATAATTTATATTGTAGCTATATTAGGATTTATTTTACAGGTAAGTATTTAGCTTTAAATAGGAATAATTTATTTAATAAGAGTTAATTAATTTCGTTAGATTTAAATTATATTTAACTTAGGGGGGTGTTAGTGTTAGGGTTAGATTTAGCTTTAGGGGTTAATCCATTTATTAGAATAGCGGTGAGCTCCAGTCGGCAGATTAGGGGTTAATGTTTGAAGTTAAGTGTCGGCGATGTTAGGGAGGGCAGATTAGGGGTTAATACTATTTATTATAGGGTTAGTGAGGCGGATTAGGGGTTAATAACTTTATTATAGTAGCGCTCAGGTCCGGTCGGCAGATTAGGGGTTAATAAGTGTAGGCAGGTGGAGGCGACGTTGTGGGGGGCAGATTAGGGGTTAATAAATATAATATAGGGGTCGGCGGTGTTAGGGGCAGCAGATTAGGGGTACATAAGGATAACGTAGGTGGCGGCGCTTTGCGGTCAGCAGATTAGGGGTTAATAAGTGTAGGTAGGTGGAGGCGACGTTGTGAGGGGAAGGTTAGGGGTTAATAAATATAATACAGGGGTCGGCGGTGTTAGGGGCAGCAGATTAGGGGTACATAAGTATAACGTAGGTGGCGGTCGGCAGATTAGGGGTTAAAAAAATTTAATCGAGTGGCGGCGATGTGGGGGGACCTCGGTTTAGGGGTACATAGGTAGTTTATGGGTGTTAGTGTACTTTAGAGTACAGTAGTTAAGAGCTTTATAAACCGGCGTTAGCCCAGAAAGCTCTTAACTACTGACTTTTTTTCTGCGGCTGGAGTTTTGTCGTTAGATGTCTAACGCTCACTTCAGACACGACTCTAAATACCGGAGTTAGAAAGATCCCATTGAAAAGATAGGATACGCAATTTACGTAAGGGGATCTGCGGTATGGAAAAGCTGCGGCTGAAAAGTGAGCGTTAGACCCTATTTTGAGTGACTCCAAATACCGGAGTTAGCCTAAAACCAGCGTTAGGAGCCTCTAGCGCTGGTTTTCACGGCTAACGCCAAACTCCAAATCTAGGCCTAAATTTTTTAAGACTTTACAATTTAATTCCAGCATCTTTTTTACATAGTCACTTTCTTAGGCGCGCTAGCTCCCACTGAGCATATGTAAAAATTCACAACCTGTACAAATATGAGTCTGTGATTCGCTGATGGCTGTCACATGATGCAGGGGCTGAAAAATGGAAGAATTTTGACATTTCTCATAAAAAAAATCTACTGCTCATTTGAGATTCAGTGCAGGTGCTATTGCATTGTCTTTTTATTATGCATCTTTTATTAGGAAATTCTACTGTATTTAACGATCCTTTAAAGAGACAGATACAATAAAATTAATCTTTTATTAAAATTAAATTGTAAACAACTTCCCAATTTACTTCTATTATCTTATTTGCTTTGGTCTCTTGATATCCTTTTTTTTAAAAAAAACATACCTAGGTAGGCTCAGGAGCAGCAATGTCCTACTGGAAGATAGATGCTGATTGGTAGCTTCACATATACACCTCTTGTGATTGTTTCTCCCAAAGTGTTCAGCTAGCTCCTAGTAGTGCATTGCTGTTCCTACAACAATGATAGTAGCAGTAAATTGGCACATTATTAACATTTTGCACGATATCTCTAATGTAAGTAGTACAAACACTGTATTGCTTTAGTTTTTTTCTTTAACTTTAAATGCAACTGGTAGAAAACATTTAATATACTCTGCCAAGAGCAGAAATATAAAGAAGGGACACTAAGTACTTAATATATTTAATGAACCTACCTCTAATCATGGGTGCTGCCATTATGGAACCTAGGTTTCCCTGCAGGAGAGTTGCTGCACATGTGCAAACAGGTCAACTCTGGAATGTAGAGAAAAATAGTCATGGTGGCACCGATGACTACAGGGAACCAATGTTTTTTACATAACAGAATATGTTCTATTTATTAATAATTACATATTTCTACATATATCTGATGGTATTTTGGCACAATACAGGGGCGTATTTAGGTTTTGTGCTGCCCTAGGCACTCAAAATCCTGCGGAGCCCACCGCCACCTACATTATACTTATTAACCCCTAATCTGCCACCCCCTACACCGCCGCCACCTACATAAAGTTATTAACCCCTATCCTGCCGCTCCCGGAGCCCACCGCAACTAAATAAATGTATTAACCCCTAAACCGCCAGCCCCCCACATCGTCATAAACTAAATTAACCTATTAACCCCTAAACCTAACAACTCACTAACTTTATATTAAATATTAACTCATCCCTATCTTATAATAAATTTAAACGTACCTTTAAAATTACATTAAACTATATTAAACTATTAATTAATCTACCCTAACTATTATAATAAAATTACATTAAACTATTAATTAACCTACCCTATTATAATAAAAATACATTAAACAGTCGCCTAGATTTAGAGTTCTGCGTTAGCCGTCAAAACCAGCGTTAGGGGGTCTTAACGCTGGTTTTGGCCGCCCGCTGGTATTTAGAGTCAGTCAGGAAAGTGTCTAACGCTCACTTTCCAGCCGCGACTTTTCCATACCGCAGATCCCCCTACGCCAATTGCGTAGCCTATCTTTTCAATGGGATCTTTCTAACGCCGGTATTTAGAGTCTTGGCTGAAGTGAGCGTTAGAAATCTAACGACAAAACTCCAGCCGCAGAGAAAAGCCAGGAGTTAAGAGCTTTTTGGGTTAACGCCGGTTCATAAAGGTCTTAACTACTGTGCTCTAAAGTACACTAACACCCATAAACTACCTATGTACCCCTA